>NC_092355.1:39247524-39415710 GCF_963676685.1 Mytilus edulis
ACATTGCATGACACTTCCTCATTCTGACCGGACCTGAAACATTTTTGATAACATTATTTTGTTTCTAGAATCGCTGCGATTTTTAAAGATTAACATATTTTATAGATACTTATAATACATTATAATTGAATATGGAAAAGGGAATGTGTAAAATTGAGAAAAATTCGACCAAAAAGCAGAAAAACAGTTCAATGCCACCAATGGGTATTGAATGGGTATTGAAGGCTGCGAGAAAATCCAGCGTACAGCTATTTTCTTCACAACAATATATACTAGTTCAGCGAAATATGCGCCACACTGAACTCCAAAATATACCAAAGACACAAAACTTACCAAAAGCCAGAGATTCTTAACTTGCCCTGATTTAAACAAGTCTTGTGAGATTCGGCCATCCCCTATATCTGTAGGTAATGTGGAATGCTAAACAAGAATACAGCAATATGCACAGTAAAATTCAGTTAAAAAAAGCTAAGTCCGATGTTAGAAATGGAAACAGAAGAAATTTTGCAAAAAACACAATGATCAACATAAATTTACAAATTACTGACAAAACAGCTCCACGCCTCAATTAATCTATTCGAAAGATTATGTCCTCATCATATGAAAGAATGAATTTTGATCGCAACCGTGTCAGCCATAAACTTTAGAAATCACATTTAAGTGACTGTATTTAATGTAGAATTACATAACTTGTCTGTACTATTATATAACGAAATACAAAATCAAAGCAATATCAGTTTTTAATATTGAAAGTAGAAAAAGACATTTAACTGAATTTCAAATAGGCATAGAACTGCAAAACCGTTTTGGAAATTTGCCAATGGATCTTTATTTATGCTTCGAGTTGGTAGATTTAATTTCCCTTTTATCTGATTGAACTAATAATTGATAAATATTTAGAAACATCAGAAACTCTATATATTACAATATACAGAAGTTTAAAACGAACAGCCTTTGATTTCAGCCTGTGTTGGGTCGTTAAATAGTATCATTAACTGAGTTTCACAACAACAATTGATTTCACCGGCTTTATTCTAAATTAAATATATCGGTGAAGAGAGTTGGATAGCGATACAACATGCAGCTTTTATACATCAGAAAAGGTTAAGTCGGGATGTGTAAAGAATAATGGATGCTTTACAGCTGCAGTATCATCATTGTACAAAATGAAATTAGATAACATTAATTTAATATGGATGTTCAGTGTTTTTTATAACTTCATATTTTCGGAATCTTCTGTTTTATCTTGAGTGCCATAATCATTTTGCCCGTTAACCTTTACTTTTCTTTCTTTTACTCAATAATTATATCCAAAAGAGTTGTACATTTATCGTTATTTAATGTTAAAAGCATTAAATGCGTTCGTCCTTTCTGGATTGCAGTATCTCAAAAATCAAAGGCCACCACCTGCGATAGCAACAAACGGCATACCGCAATTGTTCGTGGAAAAAAGGGGGGATTTTAAATTTGCCTTAAACTATATTTGAAAATGTTCAAGAATTACACAATTGTCAAATAAGGTTTTAATGAAAGTTACACTGGAAATTGTCTTTAGTTTGTTCTTTTCCTTTTTGGTAACCAGATATATCATAAACTTTTGGTTTGTTATTGGACGAATTTAGTTCACTCGTCAAGAACGCTTCTAATGTCTCGATTGGTGACTTCGATTCAGTCACCAGGAACACTTAACTTGACTTAAAGGCCGTTTTTTTTTAGGTCCAATGCTTTAAGTGTCTGCGAGGGGATGCGTTTTATTCTTTCACGAAGACCGCTAAAAGTCTTTCTTCAGCCATGCAAATTGTATCTACTAATGATTATTCAAGAAAGCTGTAATGTCTGTATGGGTAATTTTCATGTTGTAGAACAAAATGATTGTATGTAAAGACAAGTTTTCATCTTTCATCCAAAACGGATTTTAATGTATACTAAGCTCGCTCGTGCTACATGACACACTTGAAGTGTCTATAAGGGCGTCTGTGAGGTAGAGTTTCGTTTATTCATCAAGCACGCTCTTACATTTATTCTTTAAGTGCAAATGTGTGCACTTTTAAAAAAAAATCCGGTAATCTGCCTGTTTATTTTGACAGTACATTTTTTAAATTAAAACGCACTCATTTTTACGTAGATGGATAGTTGTCTTACTGGCAATCATACCACATCTCCTTATTCGTATGATGAAATATTACAAGTTTTCAATAACTTTTAACTTACAAAAAAATTATCAATTATACCTGAAAATTGGCACCATCAGCAAAGTATTATCAGAGATTTAAAAATGTCATGTTTCTTATCGAAATCAGTCTTCCTAAGAAAAATAATATCTTCAAAACAAATTACGCAATATACTTTTTCATTCAAGTTCAATACTTTTCTATACCCGTCAGCATTTGTCGTAATTGTTATTTTCAGAAAATAAACGATATAAATATCCTTGTATCAATTTACAAGCCATGCCCAATTAACTATTCATAAAATTCAGTTTGTTTTTTTATCAGAATGGTTCGTGTATTTTCACAAATTGTAATTATACCAACCCACGTCTAGCAATTAAATAAGGAGTGCTGATATGGAAAGCTGCCAAAAAAGTAAACATTGAGGTTTCTGCTTACTGTTTTTCTTCTGAAAATTTTCAGCTATCATTAATCGGTCGCGTTCTTTGTGAATGAATATTTACTTAATATAACTGGAAGGGAACCAACTAAATAATCACATCAATTAGATTAATATTTTATACGGTCAAACTGTTTCTGCATATTTGTTTAACGTTTAAAAAATATGTTTACAAATTCAACCCGTTTTTCATTTTGTATGTAATGAATAAGTAAAATATAATCATAAGTGCAAAACAAATATTTGCCTCCGAAGTGCGTTCCCTTAATGAGTAGGTGACATTTCAGGAAGCCAATCCAAAAAATAATGATCTTTTAATTTCATAGTAAATGTACACTAATATATATATAAACTTATTTAGAATGACTTTGCGTTAGAACTTTGATATCTTCGAAGTACGATTCTTCGAAAGGGTGAAAGGAATACAAATATGGTCACTTTGGTCTCCTTCCAACCGACAGCTAGTAAAACCGTTTTCGATTTTCGTTTGGCTGTGCGGGATGTACAAGTACGCAGCCACGTCTGAACAGAATGGTGACATTAAATCCGATGCCAAGACAGTACCCTTGCAAGAACTCTTTGAGGGGTCCGTAATTGGCCTGTTGTTTGTTGAAAAGTAAAATTGCTGTCACTATCTAATATACACTTATTTTATAGTGGCAGACCAAATTCTCCTACGTTCAAACAAGACGTCCTAAATTACAGGATCTTCCTATTATTTTTATTGTTAATCTTTTACCGTCCAGAACATGAAATACATACATGTAACTGGACTTAAGCAACCAACAATCAATCGAAGTAAAATTCAACAAAGTTGTGCAAAGAAAATTATTGTAAAAGATGTGTGTGTGTGTGTGTGTGTGTGTGTGTGTGTGTGTGTGTGTGTGTGTGTGTGTGTGTGTGTGTGTGTGCGTGTGTGTGTGTGTGTGTGTGTGTTGTTTAGTGGCTGTTCTGTTCAAGTATACAATAAACACCCCAAGAATATTTATTTGAATTCGGTCATAGTGAGGAAATTGTATATTAAGGCCTTGTCAAGCAAGTAAGTAAGTTATATCGATCAAAACCAAAACCCTTCTGTTCAAACAATCAAATGATTCCCATTGTACCAAATCATTCTCACAAAAACGTCTTTTAAAATACTTAACCGAGAAAGCAGATTTCCCTTACACAAAATGTAAACAAAATGAAAAACGTTCAAAGCTGACTGGCTGTAACATATACCAGCTCAATCGATTTAATGGCCGATTACAAGTAGGTCTTCTCTGAAGGTCTGGATCGGGGGTCTGTTATTCTGTAAACATTTAATTTTGACCCTTTTTTCTCTATTCTTCAAAAAATTAACCTCTTTTTTCTCTAATCTTCCAAAAATTAACCCCTTTTTCTCTAATCTTCATTTTTCTCGCCCGTTATTCTCTAATCTTCATTTTTTTAAGGGCATTATTCTTTAATCATTTAACCCCATCCAAACCCTCTTCTCTATTCAGTTTCTATTATATAGCTGATCAATAGAGTGTTTTGTCACATAAAGTACTACTTAATTAAAGTTTCCTTTACAGTGTCAAGAGATTCAACCCACGTACTTTTATCAACAAGGAAGATTTAGGTTATAAACGAGGCTCAACATGGTACATTGTATATCTGCATCTAAACAAGGAAGACTTTTAAAAAAAAAAGGTGATAAAGACTGGCAAAAGTTCAAATGAATAAAATAAAAGTCTTATTGGTTTATGATACTGTCTTTCGACACAAATATGGGATTTTTTAGGGGGGATTGATGATGTTTTTTTCTGCGGTAAAACAGTTGCACACACTTGATTATTAAAAAAGAAGATGTGTTATGATTGCCTACGAGACAACTCTCCACAAGAGAACACATGACACAGAAATAAACAACTATAGGTAACCGTTTGACCTTCAACAATGATCAAATCATCCCATACGGCTTAGTCAGCTATAAAAGGCCTCGAAATGACAAATGTAAAACAATCCAAATGAGAGAACTAACGGCCTAATTTATGTACCAAAAAAAATGAACGAAAAACAATTTTGGAACACACCAACTACGTGTAACGACAACCACCGAATAACAGGCTCCTGACTTATGACAAGCACATGCATACAGAATGTGACGGGTTAAAACATGTTAGCAGGATCCTAAACCCATTCCTAACCTGGGACAGTGGTATAACCTGCAAATTGTGTTGCAGACTATTTGTGTTCGTCCTGTCTTGTCCAAAGTTTGTTTTCTGTTCTAACAGGCCAACATGAGTAATTCAATTTCAAAATCCTTTTTTTTTTCGAAAATCAAACGGTCGTCCCTTAACAAAAGTGAATCTTGATTTCAACAATTCACAAATCTCTAAATATCTCTTTGAGTGTTACAAAATTTCAAATGAATTTAAGAGAGCGACAACTATAGACATGATAGATCTGCAATCGACCCTAACAAAATTGCCTTACTGACCGAATCATTCAGATATCCGCGGCGGATCTAGAATAGGATGTTAATGACGTACCGCCTCCCCTCCCCCCTTTTTTTTATATCCAACATTTTTTTCAAAATATCACGTTTATCACGATTTATATGATTTTAATGGAAAATACACGTGCATACAAATTTCGACATGTTCCACACGACATTGTTGTTTTTTTATAGAAAAAACGTCATCACTCTCCTTTCATAAAAAGAGTATACCCAATCACAACTTTTTGTTATACTTGAATACTGACAGGTACATTGTACTTGCACATATATGTCACAGTGGATAGTAGGAGTATACATTTAATAAATAAAGGGTTATACATGTTTAACCCCGCCGCATTTTTGCGCCTGTCCAAAGTCAGGAGCCTCTGGCCTTTGTTAGTCTTGTATTATTTTAATTTTAGTTTCTTCTGTACAATTTGAAAATTAGTATGGCGTTCATTATCACTGAACTAGTATATATTTATTTGGGGCCAGTTGAAGGACACCTCCGAGTGCGGGAATTTCTCGCTACATTGAAGACCTGTTGGTGACCTTCTGCTGTTGTTTTTTTCTATGGTCGGGTTGTTGTCTCTTTGGCACATTCCCCATTTCCATTCTCAATTTTATTATAAAATATTGCATATTTGACCTGGTCTTGTTCACAGTATTACAACATTTGGTTGTCCGATTTGTAACTTGACTCTAAACATCAATCAATTTATTCTATATATAGAATGATTTTATCTAGTTTTTAAGCAACAATCATACAATGGAAAACTACTGCATACATTGTCTTATATCTAAAATATAGGTTCCCATTCGGAATTAAGACACTTTTATATGTAAGCAGTCCTTGTTTTCTACATTGTATTTACCAAAGTGTAAATGTTTCATTGTAAATACCCCCTTTTTTTTGGGTAGAAATCAATTGTTCGTCCCGTGCACAAGTCACAGACATCTGTGCAATATTCTAAGCTTTATATCACGATGATACTAGATTTAAGGTTTATTATATATAAATTTAACAAATTCTACCAAAGACATGATTTAGATCTAGTACCAGCAAGACTAAATTGCCTTTATGAACATTCAGATATCCGTCGCAGATCAGGATACGGAGTAAATGCTGTGCCAACGTCCCCTATTTGCCCCCCCCCCCCCCCCCCAGACTATTTGTGTTCGTCCTGTCTTGTCCAAAGTTTTTTTTCTGTTCTAACAGGCCAACATGAGTAATTCAATTTCAAAATCCTTTTTTTCGAAAATCAAACGGTCGTCCCTTAACAAAAGTGAATCTTGATTTCAACAATTCACAAATCTCTAAATATCTCTTTGAGTGTTACAAAATTTCAAATGAATTTAAGAGAGCGACAACTATAGACATGATAGATCTGCAATCGACCCTAACAAAATTGCCTTACTGACCGAATCATTCAGATATCCGCGGCGGATCTAGAATAGGATGTTAATGACGTACCGCCTCCCCTCCCCCTTTTTTTTTATATCCAACATTTTTTTCAAAATATCACGTTTATCACGATTTATATGATTTTAATGGAAAATACACGTGCATACAAATTTCGACATGTTCCACACGACATTGTTGTTTTTTTATAGAAAAAACGTCATCACTCTCCTTTCATAAAAAGAGTATACCCAATCACAACTTTTTGTTATACTTGAATACTGACAGGTACATTGTACTTGCACATATATGTCACAGTGGATAGTAGGAGTATACATTTAATAAATAAAGGGTTATACATGTTTAACCCCGCCGCATTTTTGCGCCTGTCCAAAGTCAGGAGCCTCTGGCCTTTGTTAGTCTTGTATTATTTTAATTTTAGTTTCTTCTGTACAATTTGAAAATTAGTATGGCGTTCATTATCACTGAACTAGTATATATTTATTTGGGGCCAGTTGAAGGACACCTCCGAGTGCGGGAATTTCTCGCTACATTGAAGACCTGTTGGTGACCTTCTGCTGTTGTTTTTTTCTATGGTCGGGTTGTTGTCTCTTTGGCACATTCCCCATTTCCCATTTCCATTCTCAATTTTATTATAAAATATTGCATATTTGACCTGGTCTTGTTCACAGTATTACAACATTTGGTTGTCCGATTTGTAACTTGACTCTAAACATCAATCAATGTATTCTATATATAGAATGATTTTATCTAGTTTTTAAGCAACAATCATACAATGGAAAACTACTGCATACATTGTCTTATATCTAAAATATAGGTTCCCATTCGGAATTAAGACACTGTTATATGTAAGCAGTCCTTGTTTTCTACATTGTATTTACCAAAGTGTAAATGTTTCATTGTAAATACCCCCTTTTTTTTGGGTAGAAATCAATTGTTCGTCCCGTGCACAAGTCACAGACATCTGTGCAATATTCTAAGCTTTATATCACGATGATACTAGATTTAAGGTTTATTATATATAAATTTAACAAATTCTACCAAAGACATGATTTAGATCTAGTACCAGCAAGACTAAATTGCCTTCATGAACATTCAGATATCCGTCGCAGATCAGGATACGGAGTAAATGCTGTGCCAACGTCCCCTATTTGCCCCCCCCCCCCCCTTAAAATTTGGAAATCTCATTTTTAAGAATAAAATAATCCAAAAATTATTCGGTTCGCTCTTCACGGCAGTATTTCTAACGTTTTAGGAAATACGACTCCCCTTTTTTTAAATTCCTATATATGTTCGTCCACCCCTGAATAAAATCAGGGAAATGAATGACGAACTTTGTGTATACGGACAAGTACATGAATACATGTGGATAGTATGGGCATATATTTCATACAAAAATGTTTATTAGGAGACAATATTTCATGTCAATGGACATTATTTATTTTCTATTGCTTTCTTCTCTGACATAATAAATATAGTAAAGTTCTTCATATTTGATTTTACACTTCCTCCTTATTGTTATTCTTTCATAGTCATTACCATTTGTTGGGAATTTCTATTGTTCTGGTCTTGATCACAAGAACGACAAAATTTATATCATCGAAAATATGCCTGTGCTATTTGTAACTTGACGTTTAACATTTATCAGTTTATTTTATTTATAGAATCATCCGATGGAAAACTACTTCAGTTTATACTTTAAAATTGTCATACTTATTTAAATAGGTCACAGCCACTTGATATGTAAACAGGCCTTGTTTATTATTTATAAACAGTATTGGGTTACGTTCCATTTAATAAGAGTTGCCTTGAATTTGATATGTTTTGACTACACTGATAGGTTTATTAAACAGCTAATTTGCATATGCTTGTATGATGAATCAGTGCATCCGGGTGCAACAAGAGATAATTGAGGGTATGTAAGGTGGAGGGGCTTCATTTTTGTAATCTTTAGGCCATTTTTCTATATTTTATTTCACTTTGTCTTTTTCTTTCTATCTTAGCATCTCATTATTATCTATGCTTTATTTTTCATCCTATTTTTTCTCTATTTTTTTATTGTTTTGGCGCTTTATTTTGCATATTGGACTTTCTGTATACCCCATCTATACCCTCATAACAGAATAATTGACTTCATTCTCGGTGATAGTTTTTACTGTCAACCATAACCTTTTAAGCATTCGTTATCTGCTTTGATTCATTGATTGCTTGACTGTTGGTTTATTTACTTTTCTGCATCACAGAGGTTTTTTTATACCGCGGCTGAAATATGGAATTGGATAAAATAGCAAGAAAAGGAATTGTAAATAAAATAGAAAAGGGGGTTGGTTGAAGATAGGATGTCACAAGTATGGAAACAAGTATGGGTTCGAAAAATGTAGCCTTATCAAAAGTACCAATTGAAATGAGCTCAGTATTAAAGGATGCCATCACGATCTTTTTTTCGGGCCGGGAGCTTAATTTGGTATTCAGTCTACTGGAGTTGAACAATTCTCACCATACAATTTATACTTTCTACACAACTTCTGACGTACGCCACCTTTCAAAATTAACCAAAGGAAAACTTGGCATTCGACGATCTATTTTTTTGCCTGTTAGTATGTATGCCTTCAAAAGTTTTATAATCTTCGCTTGCAGAACCTATGGTTTGATTGTAAAATTTTGAGCGTACGTTTTCTTATAAAGAAAGCATATTTTTCAATATATTTTTCTTGTGTAGTCATTTTGAAATCTGTGGAAGTAACCTATCAACACACCGTCAGTTTTTTGCTGGTTTTTTTTTTTCTTTGCTATAATCCAAAACTTTACTTCTGCACCATCAGCTACCATTGGACATGACTTGTATATTTCAGTCTCAATAGTTTGATAACTACATGTACACTTTTGATGTTTTTCTGACCATGCCAATATGTTAAAACAATGTAATATGGTTTTACAAGAAGATATGAAAATTTGTAGCAGTTTTGTGCATGAATGTCGATGAAACGATGCTCTTGTGTTTTGTTTGAGAGAAATGAAAATCATCCAACATGTCCAAGAGGCAATCAAGATAATATTTCGAAGAAGGAAATAAAACAAAACCAAAACGTCAAAAGACGAACACCAAAACAAAACCAAAACGTCAAAAGACGAACACCAAAACAAAACCAAAACGTCAAAAGACGAACACCAAAACAAAACCAAAACGTCAAAAGACGAACACCAAAACAAAACCAAAACGTCAAAAGACGAACACCAAAACAAAACAATGTCCGTACACTCAAGACTTGTCAACTATGTCGACACACACCACAGAAAAAGCGAAAGTGAATTAAGGTACTACATGCACTACAGAAAGGTAAACAAGGCCACAATTAAAAATATTTTGGTTTGCCCAAACCCTACCCACAGGTTAAGACAGTGGGTAGGTAGGTAGGCATTTTCTTTTTTTTTCAACAAAAAGAATTTATAGTATCTATGGTTTATAAGTCTTCATGGCTATCTGATAAAAAAAAACTTCTTCAAATCAGGACAATAAAAGATTTTGAGTAGGCAGCTTTTTTCTGGGTAGGTAGCGTTTGGGCAAACAAACCTATTTTTTTTATGGCCCAATAAATTCCTAGTAGCCACTAGTAGCATTCGATGTGTTGCTTTTCATACAAATACTTTTTTAACAGGAAGAAAAGGAAGCTTGTTATGTAGCAAGGGTTTTGCTCATTGTTAAATGCCTTAAGTTGACATATTATTATAATTGCTAACTTATCTTTCACTTATCCATCATTTCGTTTCTAGTGGGGAGTTTTCTCATTGGCAACCATACAACATCTTATGTATATAGAGGCAAATAGTGATGATCAGTGTGTGAAACCCTACCGTTTCAATACTTGTCTGGTAAAATTTAAGACTTTACCTTTTCCTCTTTTTTCAAATAACAATAAATAAAAGAACAAAATTTGTATAGAATGTCATGATTTATTTGATCTAGTTGCTATCATGAACTGATTCTATGTAATTACATATTATGTAATATATACACTAGATGCACTGTCACGTGACAACTGCAACAATTTTCAACATGTAGTTTGTTCTTTATATATATTACATATAAAGCTATGATTAGATTGTCACAGCAGCGAGCTGGTTCGGTATTTTCTATTTTACAGAGTTGGTTGGAAAATATTCTTTCTCCTATATCTCTATGCATAGTATCGTGGCAAGGGCGAACTTGCATTTCGATTTTAGACCTTCAGTTGTAATTTAAAGTCAAAATGTCGGTTTTAATATGACATTGTCGTATTTACAAAACCGGTATAACCACTAAAAGCGGTAGTATTCGTGAACCGACAGAAAGTCCACTGTTTAAAGTCATGTGAGGTTCAAATCTACAGGATTGATATTTTCCAGGTTGTCGTCTTCTGAAATGTCTGCGAGTTCATCTGCTCCATATTCTGATAAATTCTCCATGTCACATGATACTTCCGCGAGATCTCGATAAAAGATTATAGAACCAATGAGTTTCCCGCTCTGTAATCGGCCACCAACGGGCAAAAATCCAACTTGGGTAAAACCACCAATTTTCTGCAAGATTTTCAACATTCCAGTATTGTTAGAAAATGTGTCAACATACATTCCGACATATCCTAATTGCTGTGAAAATTGAATTGCTGTTTTCATGGCAAATTCTCCTAACCTCTGACCTCTCTCGGTTCGTTTGATTATGATAAAGGGATCTACCATGGTAGAAGCACCTCGATAAAATTTACTGTTTGCAAGAATAATTCCTCCAATCAAGTCACAACTTTCTTTACATATTATTGCAAAGCAATGACTGTCATGTATTTCTTGTCTAAAGTTTTTCTCATTTATAAATTCGTCTATTCCGAATCCACTACCGTGAGCTGCAGCATCTTGTATCATATCGTACGTTTCTGCCAACTGTTTGTCTGTCATGGCATCTATGATCACGTGACGTCCGGTTTCAAGACTCTCCACCATGGGTAGGCTGTAGAGTTTACCTAGGTCTCGTTCTAGCAACATATCCTTTAACTGCAAATAGAAAATTAAAATTGATTATTATATGCAAACAAAAGAAACTTCACAAGAACAATAAAATACGAATGATAATTATAGTGTTACCGAATTTGAAGGCACAGTCGATTTTGCATAAAATAGAGAAATTTTAAAACAAGTAATTCAACAATCAACTAATAAAGTACACAAAAATGTCGACGAATGTTTGAAATAGACAGAAGATACAACACAATAAATACCCATACATTTAAAATATTCCGTGGTTTAATAACCGCAAAAAAATATCAATTACCTATATGACGCAATAAATAACATAGCAAAGATACGCTTAAAACTATTTGAAATTACACGTACCTATACTTATCAAAGACAAAAGAATCCAAAGAATGTCAGAATACTTCCGTATTACAATACGTCTTGCAACGTTGTTATAAATAGTCAATGGCAATCATTGTATCAAAGAAGGAAATTATAGGAAAAGCCGGTTATAACTGGATCCTACAAATGTAGTCATTAAGAAATAATCCCTATAGCAGCTTTAATAACCCGCCGGTTGGATCTTTGCCAAAAGTAAACAAAAATAAAGTGCATTGCAATTTAAATCTTTAAATAGATCGTTGTCAATGGGAAAAACCTTCGACTATAGAAAACCATTGGACCAGATATGAATGATCCCGAATGATCTAGAAATTTCTAATGGAAACCGTCTATGATGGATTTACCGACTAACATTGATTTGACCTCATTCAGGTCGGTATTGTTGTGAGTCAGAAAAAAACTATCATAACCTTGATTCTGGTGACATACATAATTATTGCACATTAGCTAAAAAAAAACTTATCATCGGCATCAATATGTGTACATAGATATTAAATTGTAAATAGAGTATACATCTCTTTATGTATTGCAGTCAACAAAAAAATATTGAAGAATTATTTTTTTTATACATTTACAAATGAAAAATATTTAGATTTGAAAATATTTTGCTTAGATTTGTGACAATAATCATGATAATGGCATTCGTTTCAGATTTTTTTCAAGATTCCTTAAAACTCATTTGAAATTCAGATTTAATATTTTTTTTTACCGGCTGCAGCAAAAATGCAGAATTCGTATCACCGCAATATTGCAGATTATGCATCAGAAATATGTATATATATCGGTTTAGCAAGCACCATTCAACCTTTTAACCACAAAGAAATAACGATTGCTACAATTATTAAACTATACCAATAAAATAAATAATTTTTAAGTTATTAAATATCAATTAAAAAATTACAATGATACATGACCAATGTTTGATA
Source organism: Mytilus edulis (assembly GCF_963676685.1). Classification (NCBI taxonomy): domain Eukaryota; kingdom Metazoa; phylum Mollusca; class Bivalvia; order Mytilida; family Mytilidae; genus Mytilus; species Mytilus edulis. The sequence continues at coordinate 39,260,336 of NC_092355.1, forward strand.
TATTTGTATCCTTACCTTTTTTTTTTTTTATTTCACTTCAAATATCCTTTACAATTTCTTCTGTAATTTCTCAATATTATAAAACGATGTGTATTGCTTCTAATAAAAGATCCGATTGACTGTAAACAGAAAACATGTGCCTTCTTATATTTGTGGTAAATTTCCGTTGGACACGAGCCAGATCAATCTTTCAGTTAAGCTCCGCCTCCGAAAACTGACAATCAAACAGCTTATCGTTACGGAAATGAATCAATTACCGACTAGTTATATGGGTTAGTTTGACCGAATTGTCAATGGAAAATACTTATATATGATAATTATAAATCTGCAGTTCAGTATTAGCAGACGATTTGTAAGGGACAGAATTTGTGATAGTCGTGATAAAGATTAAAACCAGCGGGTTTGCGGCAAGTCAAATAGATTCAAATGGCTTCATTAATTTGATTTTGAAGCAAATCTTCAAATAGATCACATTCAAAATCGATAAGTCTGATTCATTATGTAACAGGACAAAACACACACAGAACAGTCATTTGTGTGTCTTTGCACAAAGTTCAATGGTTTCTTTTTCTTTTGATTCAAGATTGGTGGCACTCGATATTATAAAACAACGAAAAAGAAATGTAATTTAATGCTTTATACTTATGCATAGGGATATGCATCTCAGATATAGTGTTGTTCTATGGGATACAATGAAAGGTTAGAATAACTTTTTAAAACGGTCAATTGGAATGAAGTCAAGGCATTCTTGATTTAAACTTTTTAAATATTTGGTTTGCGTTCTTTTTTGGTTTTTGGCTCTGGTTCTGAGTGAGGCTTGTGATGATAAATTATACACTGAGATAAATAAATAATCCCTTTGAATGTCCTATTGTTAACTCAATTTTCTGATTTATGTGGTCTTGAGCATGCAGCCCTATCGTTTTGAAAAATAAAATATTTTACAATGTATATTATATCTTATGATATAGTCTGTCGTAAATTAATTTGTATTTTGTTTACCGCAAACTGTACTTTAGATGATTTACGACAATAGAGATTAATATCATTATTTAATCGGAAGCTATTATGATATCATAGTCATACATTTTTTACATGTATAAATTTGTATGGTTGTTTTTTTATTCTCGGAAATGACGACATATTTGGTGTGTTGCATTGCATTTGAACATTCATTCATTCATACACACCTTAAAGTTGTAGAGTTGTAAAATGCTAGACATACGTAGTACTAACGTAAAATGTTTTGAAAATCGTGTATTTTGTAGTAAAATCGTTTTGCCTGGTGGTGCTATAATTTAGTCATTTATCTGCGGGGCTATTTTATGATGTCGTTCAAGGTGATATTACTACCGCAATTTGACAAGATTGAGTATATAATTCTTGGTCATAAAGAAACGAAAATTAATTGTAAACTTCATTTCGCAAACATTTTTGGCTCACATTCATCATCCTGCAATAAATTAAAGTCAGTGACTTTTTTTTAATTATAAGTTGCAGTAAAGAATTTGTTATCAAGATCCTGAATGTATGAAACTTATACACGAATTTAACTCTTTCCCATCCGTCAAGGAAATGACTATAGGAGATCATGAGGGGATGGGGATGAGGACTGAATAACTGAACTGGCCACGGTAAAAAAAAATAAAAAAACAGACGTACAGATGAATATGAAAACAGATGTAGTATGAATGATCGTCCCCATTTTGTACTTTTCTAAAACGTTTCTGAAAACTTTTCATAAATGAAGACCCGATAAATATCAACAAAAATGAATTTAACGATCAACATAAGATGACTACCACAACCCCCACACCCCACACCCTCCCCTTTTCCGCCCTAAGATGATTATATCAGTTCGACGACATTACAATAAAATCAAAACTGGCATTTACATGTAAGATGATTTGAAACTGTAGTGAGACTCTTCTAAAAACAATCTTATGAAACCAAATATAATTTTGTTTTAGATAGTAATATTCGGGCCTTTCATGTATAGCTTGATATATGGTATGGTCTCTTTCTCGTTGTCGTTGTCGAAGACCTTACGGTGACCTCTAGTTGCCAACTTCTGTTATGTGCATTGGCAATCCATGCACATCTTCTTTTCATAAAGCAAAACTGACTTCTTTGTGAGCGTTACGCTATCTGTTTTATCGAAAGCTCGCAGGATTGCAATAGACTTGTTTGCATAACCAACATTGCCAAATGACCTTAAAGTCTATTGACACACATTCGTACAATTGCATCAGAATCGTATATTTTATTAATTATTCATGAATTGATCGGTTCAGAAATACGTCTGTATTTATCAAATACTGTACCCTTGTGTGCCCTTTTTGGGTTTTTCACTGTCTGATGCTACACATTCGTATAGATACGTAAGTCGAATGAACCCCAGTAGCATGTGTCAGTAGTATATTGATGTCCAATTCTCGTAAATACATTTTGAATTAAAAGATGTATATTCAAACGAAAAAAAAAATGGCAAGATCACAGGCAAGATCACAAATCAAGCAATTTATCTGAAGATTTGTTAGTTACTTAACAAATTTAAAAAAATAAGGTTGCCATTAAAGTAAAACTGAAATATAAGGAAAGTGTTGAAAACGATAACGGAATAAAGGAAATGTTATGCCTTCTGATACAAATAATACTAGTCTAGTATAATGTTGACTCGCAAGTTTTCGGTATGGTCCATTTATTTTATTTTATTTTTTGGGGGGGGGGGGGGGGGGTTTTAGCTGATTAATATTGGAATTTAAAGTTAAAACACACTAAATGTATACCACATAAACTACCCCCCCCTTTTTTTTCCCTTTTTGGGTCGCATACATTTGGCGATTTCGAGCGTTTTGGCTCCGAGTGTTCAAAGGAAGGGTGACATATTACTCTAAAAAATCACTCAAAGATGGATTTGAAATTGAATAATTTGCTTTTCAGGAGGGGGGAGACCGTGTATATGTGCATGGTTGGGAAACTTAATATTAAACTTAGCGAATTTGGTATAAAATCACTTAAACATGTACAAATTTTTGTTTGTACTATCCTGTAGCAATCCGTATCTACACAATCTAGTACGCACATTCGAAACATGCAGGTCTAGAAGTTTTAGATTCGGGGTGTTTCATTTTCACTGGTTTTGCACTCTATTTAAAATTAACTGAATTGTTGGCAAAAAATATTTAAATTTAAATTTTGAATTTTACTGTTGTCATAATTTTAACTAAATATAGATACATTCCATGATAAAGTATTATATATATGTTTAATTTTTATTTTTGTTTATAAATAATGACAGATACTGATATATTTGGTTAATTTTTTTTAACATATCATATGATTATGACTAATATATATCAGGACAGGCTGTTACCAATCTTGTATATCGGCTGATGAAATATCGAACTTATTTACACTATTATTTCCGAATGATCAAGAATGTTCTCGAACTGTTATACAAGTTAGAAAAATAATATTGGAAATAGTGAGAATTATTGAAATATTTAAACGAACTGCGCCCTCTCCCGGAAATGAAATCGCACATTGAATGTAAGGAAATACGTGTATTTGATCATAGCTCCTCCTTTATATATATGCCATAGAGAATGTTTGGGAGTGAACTTTTTGAATTTTGTCTGCAAATGGCTTGTCATCAATTCGGAATGAAATACCTAAATATGTGTATATCTTGGCATCCTCAACTATTTACAATATATGCATGAAGTAAAGTTAAAAATAAACAAAAAAACATACTATTTTTATTTTTATTTCAAAATTGCACACCCTGCTGATTTATTTTTTTTCTCTCCGAAAGTCACCTTAGATTTTAAGTATACATTTCGTAATTATTTGTGAGATACCCGAGATGAGTATATACTTGAAATTTCCATCGAAGTTTCGTCATCCGAGGTTATAAAACGATCAATGTTAGTACTTACGTAAAGATTTTATGTAACTTTGTAAATTTACCATGAATGAATAATAACTTAGGTGTTTGTATTAGATACATGTTGTACTTTGGTATTTAATCAGATTATCTCTCAGAATAAGAAGAGATAAAAAGCAGTCATATAGTTTTTTTATGGAGAAATTGTGACGAAATCAAATACATATATATATCATGACTTTTAAACAGTTATGTATATACTTGAAATTTCCATCGATGTTTCGTCATCCGAGGTTATAAAACTATCAATGTTAGTACTTACGTTAAGATTTTATGTAACTTTGTAAATTTACCATGAATGAATAATAACTTAGGTGTTTGTATTAGATACATGTTGTACTTTGGTATTAAATCAGATTATCTCTCAGAATAAGAAGAGATAAAAAGCAATCATATAGTCTTTTTATGGAGAAATTGTGACGAAATCAAATACATATAATTATATACATGTATATGATAAAATTGAGAATGGAAATGGGGAATGTGCCAAAGAGACAACAACCCGACCATAGAAAAAAACAACAGCAGAAGGTCACCAACAGGTCTTCAATGTAGCGAGAAATCCCCGCACCCGGAGGCGTCCTTCTGCTGGCCCCTAAACAAATACATGTATATACTAGTTCAGTGATAATGAACGCCATACTAATTTCCAAATTGTACACAAGAAACTAAAATTAAAATAATACAAGACTAACAAAGGCCAGAGGCTCCTGACTTGGGACAGGCGCAAAAATGCGGCGGGGTTAAACATGTTTGTGAGATCTCAACCCTCCCCTATACCTCTAGCCAATGTAGAAAAGTAAACGCATAACAATACACATTAAAATTCAGTTCAAGAGAAGTCCGAGTCTGATGTCATAAGAATGATGTAACCAAAGAAAATAAACAAAATGACAATAATACATAAATAACAACAGACTACTAGCAGTTAGATGACTTTTAAACAGTATAAACTTAAGACGTTTCATTGACATTTTGGCTAAACTATATAGATAAAAAAATATCAGTTTAATTTATCATGCATATATATATATGTATATATACCACAGTATAAACAAGCGTTAATTAATATCTTATTAGGAAGCAACTTTTAGAGTACAACTGAACATTTAGTTAGTGCGTAAAATATGACGTTGTTTTTTTTTACAATTTTAGTTGTTCACATTTTGAAATATGGTTCTTACTATATACGGAGTGGGGTTATTCTCATCCTCCAAAACTGTAAACATAGGCGATTTCAGGTTCTAAGTCAGGAATTTCCAAAAGGGGAGGGAGGAGGTATTTGAAATCACGAACTCGACTACAGTCACAATTCGAACAAAGCGTTGACTTTAGCAGTGCTTATTTGTTTTCAAGGGAGGGGGGGGGGGGGTGGCTACGGGTATGGATTTCATTTTCATGCATATATGAAGCTAGTTTTTATCAAGATTGTCGTTCTCTCGAATACTCCGTTTCCATTTTTTCACTCAATGTACATGTGTATGATGATGTCTTGTAATTCCATCATAGAATTATTATGTGAAAAAAGAGTCAACATGTAAACTAAATAACATTAATATCATTAAAAAAATAATCATAATTCTATTTTAAATACATCTCGTTTTTATTTCTTTAGAAAAGTGTCCCTCCCCCTTTATTTTGACATAGCGCTAAACTGCACTTCTATGATGAGAAAGTAAAGAAAGAATATATGTTTGTACTTGTTTGTCAATATTGTGAGATCAAAGGTCAAATATGAAATTTACTGTAGGAAATGTCGTCAGACGTAGTTATAAAACAATAAATGTTAGTACACATGTACTTATGTGAAGATTTAAATTAAAGTATCTTTGAAAACTCGCTTATAATGCACAAATATGGGCTTATTTTACAGATAGATCGTTTTAAATCAAATCTCTGTGAAATAAGATGAATGAATACATGTAATATACATTGAACAACCGTGATACATTGTATTAATAGAACATTTTAAATGTGCATTAACTTATTATAACTCCAATTTGGTTTCACTTTTGAATTGTTCACATTTTGTCACAAGGAGGCTTTGTTTTATACATGTAGTGATATGTGGTGTAGTTTTTGTTCACTGCTGGACGACGCCTATAGTGTATACCCAATATCTGTTTACATCCTATTGGCTTTGCAATTCTCACGTTTTGTGCAAGTTGTAAAAAAAAGGATCATTAGTTTTGTTTGTATTTTTATTTTAATATTGTGAGATCCAAAAGGTAAGATTATTTGAAATAAACTATATATATACATGTATATGCCTAGAAAATGTAGTTAGTCGCAGTTACAAACATGTATGAAATTATCAATGTTAGTTATGCAGCTCCGAAATTCTTCGAGACGTCACTATTATAGAGGCTTTTCAAATGATCAGTCACTGGGAATGTGCCTGTCCAAGGTCGAGATTATATATTGCAGTTGTTGTGTACTGCTGTACATATCGTATTTGGGTTTCGTTTGTTGTTTTGTATCTGGACCAGGTCGTCAGTTTTCTCGATTGAATAACTTTACATTTGTCATTTTGGAGCCTTTTATAATTGTTTACCATGTTGTGTATGTTTTGCTCATTGTGGAAGTCTGTATGGTGACATTTCATTGTTTACTTCTAAATCATCGTATCTCTGGTGTAGAGTTGTGTATTTACTATTACTAGTATGTAGCTTACTGTTCAGTTAATTAAAACGCCATTTTCATTGAGTAGAGAGGACAACACACCTGCAGCGGCGGATTTAAGGGAAGGGGTGGCAGGGGACCGCCCCCTTTTCTTGGAAAAATTTGATTGATTATATAGGGAATCACTGGGTTATGACCAGAGCTGGCCCCCTCGAAGGCAGCCGGTGGGTCCCCACTTACAAATGTATGAAGACTTCTGGATCCGCCACTGACCTGCATATATATCTGCATTGTTAATTTCTTTCCCTCAAAATATACAGGATATTTTCTAAGCTTTGCATTTTGTATTCTATTTTGTATATTACCCTTCCGGGTGGAAATGTGAATTTCTCAATAAATTAAATCATTAAACATTTCGAAAAGTTACACTTCCCCTTGTTCTATATGTAATGCAATTCATCAAATAATACGCTTCAATAATTGTTCTTTTCCAAACTAGGATACGCAAACTTTTAATATCATGGTTTTGTACACATTTTTAGAAATTAACATGTGTACTCTGTGTGTCAATACTCCTTATTAGAAATTTACTAGGAAGTGTCACCAGTTAAAGTTATAAAATGACCAACGTAAACACTTATGTAAAGAGTTTTATATAACTTTAGAGAATTGTAGACAATACATATTGTGTTTACTGTATAGATGTGTGAACGCCAATGTACATGTAGATCTCTTTAAGTGAGAACAAAGGCGAGAAAATATACAAAAAACATATTTTTTTAGTCCTCACGGAAAAAACAAATAACTAACATCGCATCGGGTATAACGATTCGAAAATCATACTTGGATCCGGATCCCGAAGAGCAAATACACTTTGTTTAGTGCAATTTGTAAGTAAAATCTGGATCTAATTTGCAAGGAGAATTATCAGAGGCGGATTTAGCCCCCTCCCCCCCTTTTTGTGGGAAAAATTTAGCTGATTATATAGGAAATCACTGTCGCATGTCCGGACCGGGCCCACTCTTAGACAGTTTGTGGAACCCCACTTATGAAAATTTCTGAATCCGCCACTGATTATGCTCTGTGGGAATCAGATCCTTAGATATCGTAAAGGGACCGGTGTGTCATTTGTATTAGCGAGTTGCTGTCGTATTGCATACCACACATCTTTTTATATAAATTATATATTCGTGTATAGGAAGTTAAATGTAGTTTGTATGAAGATTTCCGATTTGTAGTATTCATCCTTCCATCTATCATCCAAGGAAGCTATTTTGTCATTCAGTCAAAGGGGATTCACCTTTAAAAACAAATCTCATAGCATACTACATGTACATATTTTCCGGATACTTTAGAATTATTAGATTCAAGTTGTTTTTTTTTACCTCAAATAATTGATATTGTTTTTTACTCATTTTACAGTGGCGAATTCTGAAATTTCTTTTTTTTTTTAGTTTTTAGACAAGTTTATTAATACACTCAGGCACATATTGTGTGCAACAAGAAAGAGAAGCATTATGTAGTATACAAAATAATAAATTGCTCAATAAATATTACAAATAAAAAATAACGCAAACCTTTTATCACTATGGGTGAAAAAGAAGTTTTCAGTATCTGTGAAATAAGTTTAGGAAGTTATTCTTAAAGGGCACCACGGCCACTGACTGTCTAAGAAGGGCCCGTCATGCTTCTGCGATTCTCTAAATTATCAACCAAATTTCGCACATAAAGGGGTAGGTCGGTCCCCTGGAAAACCCTATTAATCCGCCTATGGTTTATGTTTGTTTTAGTACTTTTTGCATCGTGCTCTTTTTTACACGAGTATCCTCTGGGTGGTCGTGTGGTCTAAGAAGTCATGCTTCTAAATCACTAGTCCTTCAACACTGAGATCGAACCCCGCACGTGACAAGTGCGTTCGACTCAAATCTTAATTGGTAAGGATTGTCAGTTTTCCTGTCGACACTCCGCCTTTTCCCACTTATAAAACCTGACCGCTACTATATACTAGTAGTCAATAGCTCTAAAAGTGGGCTAGCATGAACACCAAAAAATCTACCAATCTTTTCTTTAGGGGGAAAGTGGCCTAAATGTCGTCACCAGAACGAATCATTTTTGAAAAAAGAGTTCTTTGGTGTTTTATGTTCCTAGACATCGTATTTTAATAGATGTTCACACTTCATCGGTTGATTGGTGTTTAAAGTCACTTTTGGCTGGGAAATCCAGTCAAATCGATAATGAGATATAAGAAGATGTGGTATGAGTGCCAATGAGACAACTCTCCATCCAAGTCACAATTTTTAAAAGTAAACCATTATTGGTCAAAGTACGGTCTTGGTTCACACCGAACAGCATGTCGAAAAGGACTCCAAACATGACTAGGGTAAAACCATTTAAAAGGGAAAACCTTATTCTAATCTTGATAAAAAAAAAAAAAAAACGAGAAACGAGAACTACTTATGAACCACAACAACTGAAAATCAGGTTCCTGACTTAGGACAGGTGTAAACATATGCAGCGGGTTTAAACGTTTTGATAGGTACCAACTTTCACCCTTACCTGAACAAAATAGTGTAACATCACAGCATAGAAAAACACACTTTAAAATATCAATAGAAATGGCTTAACTTAATTAACAGACATATTAATACGAGTGAACATACACTAAGCGAATAAACTCATCATAGATACCAGGACTAAATTTTGTATGAATTTGATCTATGACACATGTACAATGTACATGCAAAATCAATAAAATAAGGGGTTAGATGTTAAACAATTTGAGAGAGACAACCATAACCTTGAACAAAATACCACCAAGTAGAATAGTGAAAACTGGTAAATTAATACAATGTTTTTTATAAGGAATACAGTAATAGAGATATAAACATGCATTTGACAGCTATTATAAAATAAAAAATGGCCTTTAAAAACCGTTTTATTTGTCTTCACTATGTATCAATGCAAGATTGCTGTCTTGTTGACGTATACTCCAAACAATCTTTTTTACACATATCTTTCAGAAGATTGTTTGTATCAAGATTTTCTGCTATCGAACACTTCCTTCTACTTATCATTCAATGAATGTATCTTGTAATGAAGTCATAGGGAATTCACCTTTGAAAACAAATACTGATTGCTCTTAAAATGATATATTGCATATTTTCCTGATATATAGAAATAATATATTTTAGAAGGATTGCTCAATATTTCAATTTTTTTCTCTTCCAGATTATAAGTTGAAAGTCGCCCAGGAGGTTACCACTATCGATTTGAAATTAGACCATTAAAAGGTATAGTGATGGTTACCGTGTATCGTAAATTGGGAAATTGTGGCGTCATATTTTGGTAAAATTTGGCACAATAGTAGGGAGCGAGCTCATTCATTATTGCCTGTAAATTTACCCGTTTATGGACTAAATATCAATAACCTTTATATAATAGCAATTTACTGAATCAAATAAACAATTTCTTTAGTTGATCTTTTTGAACACATTTATATACTGTTAAGTAAATTGATATGTTTGTCAATCAGACAACTATCTCACAAACCAAAGAACGAGGATGTAAACCAAAACAGGACATTGATCTTATACAAATATCATAAGACGGCCTTTTGATCAGGTCATCAACTACCTTCAACTCGCTACTCATGACGCCGACATCTAATTAATTCATAGAGAGCATTAATCAACATCCGGTCTAGATCGAAATATCGAATCCATTTCAATCAAACTAGACTGAAAGTTTTAGCTTGTACATTGTAACAGATGTACAGGTAATAAAAATCCTCAAATCAATATTGAATCTAGGTTAGATATATTTATAAATCGCATATATTGAATAAAATTATGTTGAAAAGCAAGGGAAACTGATACATCACTTGATCTTGCAACAACAAGGGCAAGCATTCAATTTGTTCCCGAGACGATTCATTTGCAGGATACAATAAAAGAAAAGTTTTACCTGTTGATATTTCTTACCAGTTTCGGAGGGGTATATGGTCCTACCCAAAAAGTGTTGTGTAAAAGGGTGTGTGCATATTTGTGTGAGGGAATACAATAATTCGAATATGAATATGAATATGAATATTATGTTAAATCACTTTTTTGCAGAAATAGGGGGGTCACCACTCAAAGATTGAAAAGCACTGTCTGGAGGGAGAAGCATTTTTTCCTATTCGTCCATTTTTATAGCACGGTTAATTTTCAATGATGTATATGAATTCGGTGTAAATAAGAAAATAAAATATCTGTTTATAAATACGTTTTATGTCAAAACACAGTAGGCCTAACCACAGGCGAAAATTGTTGAAATTGGTTGAAAACTTTACAAGAATATTGTCATTGTTATTAGATGATATTTGTATATTTATAAAAACAAGGAGATTTATGTTAAAACGTATTACGTCAAAAGATAGTGAGCCTAACCACAGGCGAAAATAGATGAAATTAGTTGAAAAATTCACAAGAATAACATATTCGGAAACCAAAATTATATTTTTTTCTTTAAACTAATGGAGGGTTAACATTGTTTGTTTCAGACGATCATAACCTTTTTAAATTATCTACAAAACATAATAAAATTTACCAATTAGACCACAAACTGGACCACAACAAATAAACCATCTTTTAAACTTTATTATAATTTTGCCGAAAGGCTTTAATTTTTTCTTCTTTAAAATGTGTTGAAAATTTAAATCATTAAATGATGCAAATGCGCTACAAAATTTGCACTGAAAGTAAAATTAAAAAATAAAGAGATGTGGTATTAAAAGAACCAATTGATCAAGTACTTTGATCGACAGTCACAAATATATATTTGTATATAATTGTTAACTTGTTCTCGTCCTAAACATGCATGAAACATTTGCCACTGGACAAACAAAAAAGAATCAATCTGTCACAAATCATAATAATTCTCAATGTAGTTCTCCTTTTTTTTTTACAAATTTCTCTCTGACATTTACTTTTATTTGCTGTTTACATGTATTAAAATTGTCGAATGATTAATCCACCTTTATTAGATAAGTCATGCGATCGACTTTAAATATGGATTATTTATTACCACAATGTCTCAATGAAAATAATGTTAAAAAGTGGGACGTGTTTTTGACTCGCTCATGCCTATAACTAAATCAGACGATTTGGTGTTCCGAGATGTGGCCTTTGAAAAAGCGTCCAATGAAAAAAAAAATTGAATTCACTGGACATTTTTGCATATTACAAATACAACGCGATTCCTGTAAAGGGAGATGATAAATATTCGGACACTGATGTATAATAATAGTTTGCGTCATAATACAATAATTACATTAGATATATGTTTCATTATAATACGTTATTCTGATTGGCTAACTAGCAATCTCGTGATATTCCTTAATCAATTGCATTACACAATGCAACTTTTCATACATGATGACACGAGGTCCCACAATAAAGTGCACAGGTAAATGAAATAAAAACTTGATAAAAGGCGTGTTTTCATGATCCTATAGGTAAAAATGTAATTATAAGTATTCAATGCTTTTTTTTATAACTTTATAGGGTTGTAAAAGCGTTGACCGTGCGCACATTTTTAGTATGAAGCGTTTTCCGCGCTTCATACAAAATGTACTTCGGTCAACGCTTTTACACCCCAATAAATTTACAAAAAAGATCATTCAATTCTTAAGTGAAGTGCTCCTCAGACGAACACAGTTGTGATTCGTAAGAGATATACTAGTATATATATAATGGCAGATGCATAATACTTCGATTGCACATTTGGGAAATGATAATTTAAAATTCCGTATGCAATACATAGAATGAGTCGTTATGTATAGTGCTACGTCATTGAGGTGGCACGGTAGTATTTCCTGGCCCGTAAGGGATAATGATAGCCTTTTTAAAATTTTCACCACTTTCTAACACTGCAAAAAATTCTACAGTCACAGTTAACTGAAGTACTCTCATTTTACTATTCAGAAATGAATTTGAATATGTATCATGACCGTTTACTTTTTTTGCTATTTTTAAACACCTAAGGCCACTAGAACTTTTAGGTCTTTTACGGTGCAGTGAATACAAAATTTAAAAAAATTCTCAAAAATTCATTTTCATCTGTATGTAAAATTATTTCATATTTTTCTACACCTGATTCATCCCTCAGTTTGGGAAAGTATGTTCAGTTGATACTGTATTTTTTGTCCAATCACACTGTTTAGATACATTTACCTAAGTAGGGTACACAAAAGAGCAACCTAAATTCTGGAATGCAAATACTACCGTGCCACCTTGATGTATAATATCTCAAATCTCGCTTTACTCTACTATATATGTTTCACTGGTAAATACAGATTTAAAATAGACTTTTAAAACACACAAATGTCAATATCTTATAATGTTACTTAAAACCTACAAACAGTCTTATAAAATGAATTCATTACTATCAATTCACAAATAGAATACTGTATATTCACAAATATTTGAGTATATGAAGCTAATCCGCAGAAGAGAAAACAATTCCATGACACATGCACACCACGCGTATGAATAAGCAATAACACATTCCAGCATTTTAATATGTACATGTACTTCCACGAAATGTCTGTAATGTTTATGTATGAACACATATTGCAAGATACCAAACGGAAAATGTTCGACTTTTCCAAATCCCACGCTACGAAGTAGTGACGGAATAGTAGTTTTCCTATTATTGTTAGTCTGTCAGTCTGTCAGCCATCTTGGTTTACGGTCAAATACTTTAATAAGCTTTGTATCGGATTGCAATATTCCTCGGATGTTACTTATATAGAGGCATGATTTTTAGATAGATACATTGTATGTTCTATTTGAAGACCATTTTAACTAGAAATGGGGTGAATGGATTTTCTTATCCCAGGAATAGATTACTTTAGACGTATTTGGCACAACCTTTTGGAATTTTTGGTCCTCAATGTTCTTCAACTTTGTACTTGTATTACTTCATAATTATTTTGATCTGAGCCTCACTGATGAGTGTGTTGTAGACGAAACGCGCGTCTGGCGTATTAAATCATAATCCTGGTACCTTTGATAACTATAAACACATCATAGATACCAGGATTGAAATTTTGTTTTTGCGCGTTTCGTCTACAAAAGACTCATCAGTAATGCATATTCCTCATTCAGGTTCTTTTAATATAGAAATTATTTAAATAAAAATGTATAGCAAAAGAAAAAAATGAATTTATTTAAAGTTCAATATACCTATGAATAAGAAGATGTGTTATACTTGCCATTGAGACAACTTTCTACCAAAACCAAGATGCAGGTGACGTCTACTGTTGGCCAGGTACTGTATGTAAAGAATAATATATAACTTTTGAAAATTAGTTGACAATGCATACTGTTTACGTAGTTTAATTTGAAGTATTATATATGTGTGGACGTCCATGTGGGACTCTTAAAGCGAGAAAAGGGACAAGAAAATATACAAAATCATAGTCCTGCCGGAATAAATAAATAACTATTATACTTCCGTGCTTCGTGGTTGGATCCGGATCCCAGGGAGCATTTACACTTTGTTTGGTCAAATTCGTAATTAAACTCTGGACCCGATTCCCTTGAAGGATTATGCTCTAAGAGAAAAAGATCTTGAAAGGTTACTAACCCACCATGTTGCAGACTCGTTTAATTGCTCTTAGTGGATTCGGTTCCCTCCGCAGATTTCAGTGCGATATATACAAAGTGTGAACATGAATTGCATTTTTTTTAAATACGAATAAACAAATGCGTTAAACATTAAAAATTTAATTTTTGACAAATCGGAGAGGTGAACATGAAATGCGGGGTCCACATTTATATAATCGTAGAGATTAAGAGCATATCATCAGGGCCATTATTTGTTATTTTTCTTGATATTGGCTAGTTGCTGTCGTATTGCATACCACACATTCTTTTTACATAATATATTCGTGTATATATAGGAAGGTACATGTAGTTTGTATGAAAATTTCCGATGTGTTGTATACATCTTTCAAACTATCATCCAATGAAGCTATCTTAAAATTGAGAAAGGAAATGGGGAATGTGTCAAAGCGACAATAACCCGACCATAGAGTAGACAACAGCAGAAGGCCACCAATGGGTCTTCGATGTAGCGATAAACTCCCGCACCCGGAGGCGTCCTTCAGCTGGCCCCTTTAAAAATATGTATACTAGTTCAGTGATAATGGACGTCATACTAAACTCCGAATTATACACAAGAAACTAAAATTAAAAATCATACAAGACTAACAAAGGCCAGAGGCTCCTGACTCTGGACAGGCGCAAAATTGCGGCGGGGTTAAACATGTTTATGAGATCTCAACACTCCCCCTATACCTCTAGCCAATGTAGAAAAGTAAACGCATAACAATAAGCACATTAAAATTCAGTTCAAGAGATTTCCGAGTCCGATGTCAGAAGATGTAACAAAAGTAAAATAAACAAAATGACAATAATACATAAATAACAATAGACTACTAGCAGTTAACTGACATGCCAGATCCAGACCTCAATTAAACTGATTGAAAGATTATGTCTTTATCATATGAATATCAGGCACAATCCCTCCCGTTAGGGGTTAAGTATAATACTATCATAAAATATATGAGAAGAACATAACCCGTGTCATGCCAACAACTGTTTAAAAAAAAATGTGTTTAGTTCCGCTGTAAAGACCCTATAAGTGAATCAACAAAAAATAAAAGCCAAAATATGCAATCTTTAATGACCTGACAACAGTATCGTAACTATATCCCTTCTTAATAAGTCTGTTTAAAGGTTTTGTAAGCTTTTGAGGTGAATACTGACATTTTTGTGCTTTGTAAAGAATATTACCATAATATTGGATGTGAAATACTTGAACGTATAAGATGTCTGCATGTTGAGTTATATTTACGAATTATTTCCTTATACCGATGATAAAATTTAGTAAATATTTTGACTAGTTTGTGATATCGAAAACCTTGGTGTAATAGTTTTTCAGTAATAAATAAATTTCTCTCGCTAAAATCTAATACGTTGTTACATACACGAGCGAATCGTACAAGTTGAGATATATAAACACCAAAAGATGGTGACAAGGGAACGTCAGCATCTAAAAATGGATAATTAACGATAGGAAATGAAAAAATCATCTCTTTTATCATAATTTTTTGTAATAAGCTTCCCGTTAATGATATAGATATCAAGATCGAGGAAAGGGCAGTGGTCATTATTAGTATTAGCTTTATTTAAAGTAAGTTCAACAGGATAAATTTCTTTAGTATACATTCTGAAGTCGTCATTATTGAGAGCCAATATATCATCCAAATATCTAAAAGTATTGTTAAATTTCTGTATCAAATGTTGTTTCGATGGGCATCCAAATATCTAAAAGTATTGTTAAATTTCTGTATCAAATGTTGTTTCGATGGGTCTTTGCTAATTTTAGTCATAAATTGTAACTCATAACAATACAAAAACAGGTCCGCAATAAGTGGTGCACAGTCAGTCCCATTGGAATTCCAATAACTTGACGATATACGGAATCTCCAAAGCGAACACTAATGTTATCAAGTAAAAATTCCATTTTACCCATTTCAAACAGTAAGTACGGAGTGAGTCGTGGATGATATTGCGACACCCATTCCAATAAATAATTGACGGGGACGATATTTAGGTCCTTTACTGAGGAATGATTTTAACTCTCGGTTGCAAGCGATGTTAAGATCTCCTGTTATGACATGGGAAATTGCGCCATCTTGTCATTCAGTCAAAGGGAGTTCACCTTTGAAACGAATTTCATAACGTATTACATTTTTTCCGGATACATGAGAATGATTAAATTCAAGAACGTTTCTTTACTTCTAATAATTAATATTCTTTTTTTACTCTGCATTTAGTGTTAATTTTTGTATTTTTCGCCTTGCATTCTTCTCCATATGAGAGGCCGAGTTGCCTAGCAATCGAATATCCCGCACGTGACAGGTGCATTCGACCCCAATCTTAATTGACTAGGATTGTCGCACTCCGTCTTTTTCCACCAATAAAACTGTTCTTTCTTTTGTTAAACTAAGAGTTCACTGATGGTTTATGTGTATATACATTTAGCATAGTACATGCATGTATAGTGCCTTGGTATGCAATAAATAGATATAAGAAGATTTGGTATGAGTTGCGAATGAGACAACTCTTCATCCATGTCACAATTTATAAAAGTAAACCATCCTAGGTCAAAGTACGTTTCCTATTTCGAATGGATTAGAGCTAACGACAGCGTTCGGATTTCGATTGAAACTAAATAATTAAGAGATTAACAGTTTACCCAACTTTTTTTTTAATTAAAAAAAAAATAACAATTTTTACTATCAGGATTTTCTCTGCATGAATAGATTACCTTAGAACCCTTTCGAGATTTTTGGTCCTCAAAGTTCTTCCGTTTCCTATCGTATTTTTCTTTTTTATCCTTTTTAATACGAGCGTCACTGATGAGTCTTTTGTAGACGGAACACACATCTGACCTACAAAATAATTGTCTACGTTCTTTGGACTCTTGTGGATAGTTGTCTAATTTGAAATCATACCAGACTATAAGTATTATTATATTTTTATTATCTTTCCATGGTCGATTTTTTTTTAATTTTAAACCAGGAGTTTATTTTAATAAACTACAATGTATATTATGAAAGTTTTAACTATAAAACAGATTTAACAGTATAACAGTACATTGTATCAATACTAATCTAGGTTAAATATATAAAGTATATGAATCATATATTGAATAAACATATTACATGTTTACCAACAGTCACAAAAAAGAATACGCCGTCAAATTCCCGTCTGCTGATTAAGGACAACAGTGTGTACTTTAGACAACTCATTTCTACAAAATTAACCATTTAAAAAGTTGTCTCTGCTGCATTTGATAGTTTAAGATTCAAGATCTCATTAGTGATCGTCTTCGAAAAAAAGTTGCATAAACGTGTGTGGGGATAGGGAGTTGGTTGGAAAAAGGCGGGGTATATATGTCATTGCCTTTGTACTTGCTGTCAGTAATTCGGATTGTAGACTGGTCCGAGACCACAATTATATCGTAGTGCATTTCTTTAAGAACATAAATGAAAAAAGAAAAAATCCCACCTGCGCTTTCTCAAAAAAACTTTTACAGTGTGTTGTACTACTTTTGGGACAAATTATATCAAAATTATAGAAAACTTCATCGTCTCTATTGTAACTCAAATATGGACAATTTTATCTCTAGGGCGTCTTGAATCTTTTGACAGCTTCCAAAGTGCTATTTTTCAATCTTTTTCACCTGGACCAAATCACTAAATTTTTTACAGTGTAATTTCATCCCCTACTAGCAATTTGAGGCATTAAACATGAAGAAATACATTTGGAAGGGGTATAAAAATTAATGGCAAGTAACCCACTGTCAACACTAGGGACTATCCAAAATCAAGGGACGACAATTGTGGTCTCGGATCGACTGTTTAAACCAAATTTTGGAAATTCACTCAAATCAATAATCATACATTTGACAGCTAAAGATTAGGTTTTTGCCTTCACAATGATTGTCTCAATGTAAGTTGCTCTCTTATCGACGTATCCGACACAAATCCTTTTTATATATGTATCTAAAAGAGGCTTGTATACATGTATCAAGATTTTCGATCTATCTAACACTTCCTACTACTTATCATTCAATAAATGCAGCTTGTAATGAAGTCATAGGGAATTCACCTTTGAAAACAAATACTGATTGCTCTTAAAATGACATATTGCATATTTTCCGGATACATTAGATTGATATATTTTTATCCTTTTGTATCACATTTTATATACTGATAAGTAAATTGATATGTTTGTCAATCAGACAACTATCGACCAGAAACCAAAGAACGAGCACAGGACATTGCTCTTTCAAATATTTACACGGTCACCTACATGTAAGACGACCTTTTGGTCAGGTCACCAACCACCTCCAACTCGTTAAACAAGACGCCAACATTCAATTAATTCATAGAGGGCATCAACCACTTAACATCCGGTCTAGATTGAAAAATCGAATCATTTTTTTAAATCAAAATAGACTAGCTTTAAAGAAAGATTTAGTTGTTACAAATGCACAGGTCAAACAATACGTTTTATCAATACCGAATCTACAATGTAGGTTAGATATATTTATACATCGCAAATATTGAATACATGTTGAGAAGCAAGGGAAACTACTACATGACTTGATCTTGCAACAAGGAAAGTCATTCAGTTTGTTCCAGAGATGATTTATGTATAGGATACAATAACTGCGGCAAAAAAAAGGAGGGGGCGCCCAAAGGCACAGAAGCCGACAACAATTCAACCGCTGGCGGGACAAGTATATTTTCATGCTGGTCCGTTTTCATCGGGGGTGAACTATCAAAGATCTTTATAAATTCGGTCTTTTGTAAAATTGAATGCATATTCAAACGTTTTAGGTCATAAGACATGGAGTAAGCCTTAGTAACCATAGACGGAAATAGTTGAAATCGGTGAAAAGTTTACAAGAATAACATTGCTAGTAAAATTATATTTGTTAAATATATAATACAAAAAGATTGATGTTAAAACGTATTACGTCAATGAGACTAGCCACAGTCGAAAATAGATGATATGGGTTGAATGACATATAAAAAACGCAACAACATCATTTTGATTTAACCAAATGATTTTTTTTTTATCCAAACGATAGATCATAACCTTTAAAGTGGTCCACAGATCAAAATCAAATATACACATTTCACCACCAACTAGACCACAACAAATGAACTATCTTTAGAATTTTATTATTATTTGCCGAAAGGTTTTTTCTTCAACATGTGCTGTGAATTAAAACCAATGAATGACGCCAATGCTTTTCAAAATGTGTATAAATAAGTAAATTAAAAGATGAGGACATGTGGTAAGATTATGGTATAAAAAGAACCAATCGATCAAAAACGCTAATCGACAGTCACAAATGTATATTTATAATAATATATATTTGTTAACTTGTTCTCTATCTAAACATGCATGAAATATTTGCCACTGAATAGTCAACAAAGATACAGTATGTCACAAATCTTCATAATACTTAACGTTTATATACTCATATTTTTTTTACAAATTTCTCTCTGACATTAACTTTAATATTAGGATGTTTGAATTGATTAAATATATCGAATGATTAATCCATTTATATCAGATAAGTCATTTGAACGGCTTTGAAAAGAGATTATAAATTTACGACCACAAAGTCTCAAGGAAAATCATGTGAGAGACTGGAACGTGTTTTTAAGTCGCTCATGCCTTCAACTTAATCAGGAGATTTGGTGATCCGAAATGTGGCCTGTGAAAAAACGTACAATGAAAAGGGGGGGGACTTATTCACTGGGTATATTTGCATATTACAAATATAACGCGAATAATTCCGGTAAAGGGAGATATATGTAATTAAGATTCGGACACTTGTGTATAATTTACGTCATAATATGAAGTGAAGAGCTCCTCAGACGTATTGTTGTGTTTCGTTAAAGATATTTTCATATGCATAATAATTCGATTGCACATTTGGGAAATGAATAATTTAACATTGCGTTTGCAATTTATAAAACGAAAATATGTATAATGCTATGTCATTGATGATTATTTCAAATATCTGTTTACTCTTCTATATTTCAGTATAGTAAATACAAATTTAATAGACAGAGGCGGATTAAGAGGGAGGCGAAGCATGACTGGGGCAGTCAGTGGGCCTCCACTTATAAAAATTCTGGTTCCGCCACCAATGGAGACTTTTATGTCTTATGTTACTTGAAACGTGCAAACAGTAACTGTTGTATAAAATGACTTCTTCGAATTAGTTTACGAAAGAAATACTGTATTAATTGTGTATGAACCCTATGTATATATATATACACAGAAGAGAACAAATTTCCATGACACATGCACACCACTCCTATGAATAAGCAACAACACATTCCCACATTTATGTACTACCACGAAATGTCTGTAATGTTTATGTATATAGACATAATGTGAGAAACGAAAGTAAAATGTTCGACTTTTCCAAATCTCACGCTACAAATAAGTGACGGAATAGTAGTTTTTCTGTCCTATAAATTTTGGTCCGTCAGTCTGTCAGTCATCTTGGTTTCCGAATGACAAATCAAATACTTTTTATCTGATTGCACCCGGAAGTCACTTTAAGCTGAAATAATACCTTTATTATTTTTTTTATATAATAAAATTGAGAATGGAAATGGGGAATGTGCCAAAGAGACAACAACCCGACCATAGAGCAGACAACAGCAGAAGGTCACCAACAAGTCTTCAATGCAACGAAAAATTCTCGCACCCGGAGGCGTGTCCTTCAGCTGGCCCCTAAACAAATATATACAGTCTAGTTTAGTGATATAATATGTTTTGTTTCAAGATCATCTTATTATATACAAGAAAATGATTTTTGCTCGGTAAGATGCTTTATTTATTGTTGAAATACCAATATATATATAGCAAAGGAAAGACTAGAAAGCTTTACATGTTATACCTATATACACGAATAATTAGATGTGTTATGATTGCCAATTAGACAACTGTCCGCCAGAACCAACATGACGTACAAGTTAGCAACTATATTTAACTACAGTAGACGCTTCATCTAATTAAATTAAACGGATAACAGTCCTTTACATTGCCAAACCAGCTTTAATCCGTGTCATAATTTGTTAGCACCAGGCGCCGATACATAGAACACGATTTAAACATTCAATTTTTGCAGATGTTACCGTGATTCTAATTAGCTTTCTAAAAATGGATAAAAACAGATACGGTATATCCCAAAGGCGATAGAGGTTCGTATCATCTCTGACTTTTTTACCATATGATGACGGAGTCTAAAAGATCAATGCTTCATCAGCATTAATTTATTGTGAGTGCATTAACTTGCTATGATTTTTAATTGTCCCTTCGTATATATTACCCTGCTGTTGGTCCGTACACCTGTAAAGCTGCATTTGTCTCGTTTATGTAATTAAAAGGAAATATAATGTCCTTTCGTTCGTAATTAATGTTTTTAATCCTCTTTAAACATACCTGGGGAAGTGTTTTATGCCCCACCTACGATAGTAGAGGGGCATTATGTTTTCTGGTCTGTGCGTCCGTTCGTCCGTCCGTTCGTCCGTCCGTTCGTCCGTCCGTCTGTCCCGCTTCAGGTTAATGTTTTTGGTCAAGGTAGTTTTTGATGAAGTTGAAGTCCAATTGACTTCAAACTTGGTACACATGTTCCCTATGATATGATCTTTCTAATTTTAATGCCAAATTAGAGATTTTACCAGAAATTCACGGTCCACTGAACATAGAAAATATTAGTGCGAGTGGGGCATTCGTGTACTGAGGACACATTCTTGTTTCACCCTGTTATTGATTATTCCAAGTTTGTAAAATCAGTCCTCCCGTTTTCGTTGTTGAATCAAGAGAAGGGATGGGCGTTATTTTACTGAAACTGTTTTCCTTTATTTTTTTTTTTATAAAAACGCACAAAACATGCAAAAGAAACTATTAATATATACATCTCCCTTTCCCATACGGAATAGATAAGATGTGCAAACAGAAATACATAAATATTAGGAAAAGGACTTCTTTTATAGCTGGCTGTACGGCTAAGATTTTGATCATTGTTGAAGGTCTTACGATGACATTTATTAGTATATAGTTATTTACTTCTACGTAATTTGCAGTTTGGTAGATATATGTCTCATTGCATGGCAATTTGTACCACTCCTCCTTATTTTTGATGACTCTTTAATGTGATAACGACAAAATAGACCGTCTTACATTATACTATCAGCTACTCTTCTGTATAGTACATTTGATAGAATCCTTAAAAGGAAGACTTTAAACCATAAAGGTACTTTCCCGTATGCATCATTTTAATGTTTTTGTAGATTTATCTGTATTACATATATTTCATTTGTATTGTAATCAAGTTACACAATCATATACATTATTTATACAGACGTGATAAAGTAATTTACTGTATGTTGTACGCAATTACTGATTATTTTACACGTGTATCTCTATCAGTACAGTATACGACGATATGCAAATAAAAAGATAAATCATCGGGAAAACCATAACTGTATTCGTCCCTTCGTCATCATTTCGTTTTGTAAACCATAAACCGAATTGTCAAATTTATACAGTAGTAGTAAATGGAAAATTAATGATATAAGTACAATATTGATATAATTTCACCTAAATGTATTGGCCAAAATATCGGTCTGAAAATTCATGTAATATTTGAAGCTTGACATAAAACTCTTTGAGGAACTTGTCATTTTACGTTAGGGATGGTTAGCAATTGTTTTGAACCATTCAGTACATGTGTACTTGAAGTTCGTTCGTTTTGGAATGCATACACCAGAAAATGTGAAATTTAAGACTTTTAATTTGTTTTTTTTGTCCAAGGTTTATATTTTCAAAAACCTGATTCTGTAATGACTTTCGTAATCTCGTGGAGCTTTGTCAACTCGAAGAGAAAAAAACATTCTTTTGAATGCTTTCTAAATCTCGTACATTCAGTACATGATGGTTTTTTTCGACAATGTACATAGTTGTTTTATCTTTAATGTTTAGATTTATACTTTCACGTCTAACTTTCAAATTCCTATGTAACCTTGTTTTTATTTTTTTGCAGTTTGTTTCAGCAAATATGGTTAAATCGCGGACAGCGACGAGGGCATCCGGTAGTGAACTGTCACGTGTATGCATATCTATGGCAAGCCGTTCTCGTCAAAACTATGTTTAAACCATTTTTCGAAAAATTTACACACTGAGAATTACAACAAAGCACACTGAGATTTAAAAACTTCAAAACGCACACTGAGAATTGAAAATTACACACTGAGAATTGAAAATTACACACTGAGATTTGAAAATTACACACTGAGAATTAAAAATTACACACTGAGATTTCATAAAGACGCACTGAGATTACAAAAATGAAAAACGCACACTGAGAATTGAAAATTACACACTGAGAATTGAAAATTACACACTGAGAATTGAAAATTACACACTGAGAATTGAAAATTACACACTGAGATTTCAAAAAGACACACTGAGAATAAATTAACTGAAAACACACACTGAGAATTTGAAATTACACACTGAGAATTTAAAATTACACACTGAGAATTTAAAATTACACACTGAGATTTGTGCGCACTTTTTATGCGCACATATCTAATTAGCATACTTAATCTGAATCTATTACAAGCTTAAAACAACAAGGGGACAGAACACGTTAGTCCTTCGATTTGGTTCCAAATTATTAATAAAAATAACTTTAGAAATACAAGAACAAGAAAAATACCCACTTACTCTTATTACAAAATATAACCAAATGATGAAAAACTTTATTAAAATTATAAAAAAACATTGGAACAATCTGGAAAAGAATGCAGTGAAATTTTTACCCAAGTGTCTATTATAGCATATAAACGTAACAAAAATATACAAGATTAACTAGCGAAACCAGGGAAACAGTTGGAAGACTTTTGAAAAGGGACCCACGGTTTTAAGTAAAATAAATCATCCCGATACACTGGTAGTAATGATCTGAATTATAGGCAATAAACTTATGAATATGAGCGATGTTAAGTCTTGAAATTTATAACGAATGTTGGTTGAAGGAATCGCATTTCATTATAATGACAAGAGTTCTTGAGATCAAGATATTAATCTGTTGAATTATTCATCTCATGAATATTCATTAGTAATTTGCATATTAATCTCAGTGTGTATTTTTAAAATCTCAGTGTGTAAATAACAATTCTCAGTGTGTGTTTTTCAATTTATTTCATCTCAGTGTGTCTTTTTAAAATCTCAGTGTGTAATTTTCAATTCTCAGTGTGCGTTTTTCATTTTTGTAATCTCAGTGCGTCTTTATGAAATCTCAATGTGTAATTTTTAATTCTCAGTGTGTAATTTTCAATTCTCTGTTTGTAATTTTCAATTCTCATTGTGCGTTTTGAAGTTTTTAAATCTCAGTGTGCTTTGTTGTAATTCTCAGTGTGTAAATTTTCCGAAAAATGGTTTAAACATCGTTTTGACGAGAACGGCTTGCCATACATATCTATTTCCATCGTTTGCTCAATAGAGGAACAAATAACAGGATATTTCATTTGAGATTCTTTACTCAATATAATGAAAATATAATTCAGATTATCAAAAATATTTTGTTATTTTGTTTTTGTTTTTCCGCGTTTGGAAGTCAAAGAATCATATACTGATTTAAAGTCTTAAAACTCCAAGGGCATATCCAAGGTAAATATGCAAACAATATATCATGCAGCATTATTTTATACTTTTGAAATATTTGCCCCACTTTTCGGACAACTCTAAAACGTTCAAACTTTGTAACGGACGACAATGTGCAAATAATTTTTGTACATTATATAATACATAAGTAGGAAGTACAAGGCGTTGATAATCCAAGGTCATACAAATCCAATTTGAATAAATCATAATTTTGGGTTGTCCCAATTTGAAGACGGCAAAACCATATTAAATGTTAGAGTAAAAATAGTTAAATAAAAGGAATCGATTCGAAAATCGATCAGAAATTTAAGTGAGAATAGTTTAAGAGAGAGAGATAAGAATTTTTAAAGATAATAAATAAAACGATGATATCAAATCTTGAGTGTTCACTCGCTGATGCCTTCTCAATTTTCCAATCATGCACTTTAAAGAGGAATGGGGTGGTTTTGTTTTATTTGTAATTATCTTTTTGTAACTTATAAAATAAAAAATGGTAATGGGCAATGTATCTAAAAGACAGCATGGAACCAATGAGCATAAAACAGCCGAAGGTCACCAAAAGGTCTTCAGCATATCGAAAAGATCCCGTACCCGGAGATACATGTAGGCTTCATCTGGCACCTAAATCAAATGTACTATACTCTAGTTCAGTGAAAATGGACGTCATACTAAACTCCAAAACACTGTAAATGAACTAGAATTAAAATTCATACAAGACTTACAAAGGACAGAGACTCCTGACTTGGGAGGGACGCAAACATGCTGCGGATTAACATGTTTAGTGAGATATCAACTCTCCCCCTATACCTCTAGCCAATTTAAAACAAATATGGAATCGCGGACCGCGACGAGGACATCCGCTAATGAACTGTTACGTGTATGTATATCTACTATTACCATATGCTCAACAAAGGAAAATATAACAGGATATTTTATTTGAATGCTACACAAACAAAGCAAGATGAATATATGAATGTTCGTTACTTCTACAAACCAAATAACAATTGTCTGTTATCTGTGTCATCATATTTGGAACAAATGATTTATAGAAATACGTGCAAATGCACTAACTTAGTTCAATTTCTATTCGGTGGCGCCCCCAACTTCCGGTGGCATGCAATATAACGTAAATCGAGATTTGAAATATGGTAAAGCAACGTATAAAATCTCTAAAAGGTCCCAAATTGAGACCAGTCCACATTGAATATATTAATACAGATTATTAAAACATATTTTTGTTTGGTTATTTTTTTTCCGCGTTTGTAGGTCAAAAACTTTAAGAGTTAAAACTCCAAGGTTATAACCATGTGATATGTGTAAACAGTATCATACATTTTATTTTTTTGAAATATTTGTCCCACTTTTTGGACAACTTCACAACATTCAAACTTTGTAACGCACGACAATGTGCAAATAAGTTCTGTGTGTTATACAATACATAAGTATAGGAAGTCCAAGGCTTCGATAATCCAAGGTTATGCAAATCAAATTTTAAAAATTGTTATTTTTTAGTTGTCCCAATTTTGAGATAGCAAACTCACACTAATCAAAGTGAATTAAGAGGAATCAGTAAAATTAGAAAATCGATCATAAACTATCTCAGTTTTATATAGAGAGATAAGCAATGTATTAAATTAAAAGTAATATAAAATTATGTATATGTGGTGTTAATAAAACAGGTACATTCTATTGTTTCTCTGTAGATTTTTTATCTTTTCTTCGTATTGTTTCCTTCAAAACTAATATAATCTTACGTTCAACTACAACATGTACTCACTTTCATTGTAGAGTATTTGGAAATTATTGTAATTTTTAAGGGGTATTTTTCATTTAAAAGTAATTCTGTCTAAGATATTTGAAATGAAAAGTTTAGAATGTTTTTTTTATGTTTAATTTTTTTTCAACTTTATCCCAGAAAAAAGAGAGACGAAAGATACCAAAGGCACATTTAAACGCATATGTCGAAAACAAATTGTCAACACTATGGCAAACACCGAGAGAGAAAAAAAGACGAAAACTTTTATACAAAACACACCTCTGAAAACTAAGACTGATAAACATTTCAGCAGCATTAAGCAAACACCGTAGGAAGAAAAATAAGAGATTTCAAAACTGCCACTTAAACGAGGCAATGCACACGAAAAAAAACCTAAAAAAAAAAATACGGACATCATGTGCTACGGAGGGATCTTTTTCCTCAAATGCAACAAGTGTCAGAAAGTCGATAACAAATAGGGTAAAAGAACGAAAAACACGTCTTCGAACATTTTGTAAAGTACTCATCAGATAACAATAAAGGAGCAACCATTTAACTTCAAAAGGAGGGTTATGGGTGTTTTTGTTGTCGGAGTAAACATTTGTTCTAGATTTATGACACTATCAGATTTTCAAAATTCAGCACTGGTTATAACATGGGGGAAAATCTGGATTCAGAGTATTTTATTGCCATCTGCTTAACCTCATTTTTTCGTATCAAATTTAGAGATTGTAATTTTTCTTAGGAAAAACATATACCCCCCTTTTTTTCCTTGAAGTTATCGTTCCCTAAGTCAAATTCAGAGAGAACCAACGATGATATTATAGTTTAACATACTGGTATACTTACGAAGTTTTATAATCAAAATGGGGACACATACATAACAAGAATCATGCTGCACTTGTGTCTGGTACATGTGTAATACTATTTTATTTTGACTGTTGTATCATATATTTATAAATGTATAATTGTTGACAGACGAATGTCCAGTGATATTTATGTCATGCAAATTCAAGACGAGAACGATCTGACAATTCATGTAATAACATAGGTTCTATAATGAAATAAAGCACGTACAGGAAATGTAATGTGTCTCATAGAAAAGCAGGGTGTGCTAGATAGTATCTTGTAAATTTGCAATAGGCTAGCTTCACATCTTGGACCGGCCACCCGAAGGAGAGTAAAGAAAAAATACAACCGGAAACGACTTGTATATATTATATTGGTAAAGGTGTCGGGTTCAATCTGGACCTCATTATTTTAGTAACACAGATGCAAATGTGAGCAGGAATGATCAAAATAATATTTGACAGCGCAAACAACCACAGCAATCATCAGAAACCGAATCCTCTGATACAATGACATACAAAATCCGAAAAAAACAGCAACTAACATCAAACAATCATTGTTCATAGTGACATGTTTTAATCCTTACTGGTTTAATCCACTTCAATCACAATGTATATCAGTATCATTAAATTAATCTGCGGTCATTTATACAGATTATAAATTTAAACGTATGATTCTTGTCTCCAAAAAGAGAAAAAAACGTCGGGTGAGAAATTAGATTGGCATTTGAGCAGCCGTGAACAAGATATTATAGGCTGTTAATTAAACCATATGTTATAATAAAACAAAGCCAGACACTTTAAAACACAACATGCAATTGCCTTCTTTTAGTTGAGCAAATATATTATAAAAGAGGGACGCAAGATACCAGAGGGACAGTCAAACTGTTAAATCTAAAATAAACTGACAACACCATGGCCAAAAGTGAGAAAAGGCAAACAGACAAAGAATAGTACACATGACACAACATATAAAACCAAAGAATAAGCAACACGAACCACACCAAAAATAGGTGGTGATCTCAGGTGCTCCGGAAGGGTAAGCGGATCCTGCTCCACATGTGGCACCCGTCGTGTTGCTCATGTTATAACAAATCCGGTAAATAGTCTAATTCGGTAGGTCTCCTTAACTTATAGTATGGTCTGAAGATCATCCCCATAGTTGGTGGGGTTCGTATTGTGAAGACTTTTGTTTTTGTCTTTTCCACTTTTTTCCTCTTGAATCTTTTGTCTCTTCTCCATATGCTGACATATCAACATGCATTGAAGCTATAAAGTGCATGCTTCACAAGATCTTCATGATTCATCTGCAGCACACATGTCCTTGCCCTTAAGATACAATGAAATGCAAATTGTTTCGTTATTTTCCGTAGAATTACAAAACGTAAACAGTATCAAATTGTCATAATTATATACATATATTAAGATAAATCGTAGTTCCAAATATATATTTAACTAAAATTATCTTTACATTTGTAATGGATTACATGTACATGTATCGTGGTTATGAATGATGAACTATGCAATAAGAAAAAAGAAATACCACTGGAATTTAAACATACATGTATTTGATGAAAGATTGCAGAGTATGAAACATAACCGCAAAGAATTTTCTGCTTAAAATAAAACCATAAATCAGATAAAAACGTACAGAATATAACAACTAAAGGGGTAATAAGATTAAAATGCACAGACAAAAAGTCCACAAAACTTTGGAGATATCTGGAGAATGAATAATAAACGTTATAGAAGATCATAAAAGATCTAGTAGTTCACAGTCCTTGTTCATTAGTGACAAAAAGTGTATCGGACACAATATGTGAATGTCCTGCCAAACTTTGTGAATTATTAATTGTTTTATAAGACAACAGGTACATGAACATTTTAGTAAGTTATTCATAAACAGTATAAACATCTTTATTTTGATCAGAAGGGGCACCAGTGGCCCAGAGGAGTAAGTAGTCGAACTACTATATCACGTGTTTCACTAGCCTGTAAACATCCAGGTTGAGAGTTTGAATTCCGTACGTAGGGGAGGTGACTCTAATCTAAATTGACTATGATTCTCAGTTTAACTGCTGATGGTCGGTGGTTCTCTCTGGACTCTGGTTTCTTTACCAATCAAAACTAACCACATTGAAATAGCACGATATTGTTGAAATAGGTGTTAATTAAAGCACCAATCTATCAATCAATCTCTTGATCGGCAAGAAAGATGTAAATAAACAATGTAGTTGTATATAATGATAGTCCTCTGTGCTTTTTTACTTTGATTTCACTCTTTGTGTTTATATATGAAAATAAGGCGACGTTATATGATTGCCTTTGAGACTATTATTCATCAGAGACTAAAATACGACAATGTTTGTAAATATTTGGCTCTTTATGGCTTTCAACAATGACCAAACCCCATGCTGTATAACAAGGCTTGACAAAGTTTTTATAAACAGCAGACTGAAACAGATGAAGCAGACATTAACCAAGAACAACCACTGAAATAAAGCCTTTTAACTTCAAACTAATTTTGAGACGTAAGACATGTTTGTGGGCGCTCAACCCTCAAACGGAATGAATTTATATACCAGATTATCTAAGGACAGATGCCTTATGATAGTTCAAAAAAATTATGTAAACTATATAAACTATGAATTATGTAAAATTCAATATTTTACAAAAGCATACGAATTGAAAAAAAAGGCTACCCGCAGCACCAGAGAATGGAAACAGCTGACTCACTTACTAACATATGTAGTACAAATAAATATGTTAAACATTTCGAATTTAAAAATATATTTTCAATTAATGCAAAGGGAATTATTTATGAGGTCTTTTCCCGAGGCCCGAACATTTTCTACATTCAACGGCCTTTATGATCTTTATCTATAAATAATGTACTTGCTACTTATTTGTAATGGTGTAAATTTGTTGCTATTGTATTGTGTTTTATTTCACAAATATTCTAAACTCTTGATTATGATTGAACCATTTGCGACTGTACGTTGAGAAAACAACAACCAATCAGTGCATACATGTACGTTGCTGACTTTTAACTCATATATGAATATCAAACTAAAGCTTCGAAAAAGCTACTTCACTATTATGTCTTTATAAGAGAGATAAAAAGGGGAGCACACGATAAAAGTTCTATAATAACTTGTTTTCTAGATTTAATTTGAACGAGATTCGATATCGGGCATAATTTAAAATAGTGACGATAATGCATAGATATATTATACCTTTATATAAAAATTTAAATCAGATATTGGGATAGACGAAACATATTTACTTTGATAAATTCTTTGGCGCTTTTCATGGAGATATTTGCAGAATGTTATTACATAGAACTGACGATTTTGTATTTTATGAATTTTGGCTGTTGATTGTCTTTAAATGTTAAAAGCTAGATTTCAATCTGACAACAACTTAATCATACCCGCAATGTTTGTTTTAGTTATATTTCAATACAGATTAAAAGGAGCATACTAGACTAAGACTATGACGTAGGTAATCTAACCAGATTAACCAGATTAACAGTTCTATTTTGGATTATGCACAATGCCACTTTAAAAATAATCGTTAAAGTCAATTATAATCTAAAAACAACAATGTCCAAAGCTTTAATCCAAAAGTTAAAAAGTAGATATACAAAGCACTCATTTTGTTATGTTATTCGTAGTTGTGGTGTGATTGTCTGTCTGCAAAAAGAGGGGCGAAAGATACCATAGAGACATTAAATCTTATATGT
The DNA here is from genome assembly GCF_963676685.1 of Mytilus edulis. Taxonomy (NCBI): domain Eukaryota; kingdom Metazoa; phylum Mollusca; class Bivalvia; order Mytilida; family Mytilidae; genus Mytilus; species Mytilus edulis. The sequence goes on from NC_092355.1 coordinate 39,291,579, forward strand.
CGAAAATAAACAGAAAACACCATGGCCCAAAAAAACGAAAAAGACAAAAGACAAACTATAGTACATAAAACTGAAAATAGAAAACTAAAAACGGTCCCGATCAAAAACTGGGGATGATCCCGGGTGCTCCGGCAGGATAAGCAGATTCTGCTCCACATATGGCACCTGATGTGTTGCTTATGTTATTACAAACCCGGGAAAACGTCTGATTCGGAAGGTCACGATCGGGAAAAGGGTACGAGATTGTAGTTCAACATAAGGAACATATGTGTTATCATATATGCTCAAAATTCGATCCGACGTTAATCACGATATTGCGCCTCAAATGGTAACGTCAAAGTTTTACGTTTTACGGTGATTTATGACTATTTGGGATATTTTTTTTTATTTCGCTTGCAATTTTTGTTTTGCACATCAAGTTGGCTACTTCTTTTAATGTTTGGCTGTACTGAATATGCATGGAAAATTTCCAACTGAAAGTAACGTAAGCAACAAACAACAAATATATCGTATTTGGGTAATGCATAAGTCTATATGAAATGAGAAGATATATACGGTATGATGAGTGCCAACTCTCTACCAAAAACCAATTGACATAAAACGTAATTAAATGAAAAGTTTCCCCATTTAGATCCGGATAGATATATATTTTGCTTTAATAAAAGTTTGTCGGGATTTACAAGTTAAACGGGTCTTGCTTATAAAATTCACTGCAGGAACTTTCTTTATTAACGGTACAATTAGAAAAAGAAATGAAACGATTGTTAGAAAAAAAGGTTAATTATCTCATACATGTATGTTTACAAGCTTTGTATGATGTGGAGAGGTATATAGCCACACTTCAGGCCCAATTTTATTTTCACTTTCAAGTTCGAAAGATATGCATTACAGAGAAATAAAAAAGAATCGCAGTTTTACGCTTCCCAAAATTTGAAAATTTGAAAAAAAATGATTTTTTTATCCTTTCGTGATACAAAACTTTTTAACCACTTAAGAATCTGATAAAAAACGAACAACCCCACTCATCGGATACTTTCTATTCCATTCATGTTCATACTTTAGTTTATCACTACTACAGTGGGAAAGTTCTATAGATCTTTCAACATAACATAACCCGAACCATAAACACGTGTACATGTATATACATGGAGGGAAACAAAATAGTCCATTTTTTTCTGATTTTTTTTTTCTGGTTGATTATACTAGGTTTATGCTGAATTGAAACATATACATGATATACATGTACATACATGTACATGTATATAGATTTAAAAAAGATCTTCCATCTTTTTGGGGATATAAATCCAGGAAAGTGGAAGGATATCATGTTTACTGGAAGTGGTGCGACCTAGTAAAAACAGCAAACAGAAAGTAGAAAAAAAAATGTTTTGACTTCAGGGTTAGGTAACTTTTTATTCTTCGTGGCATGACTCACTTTTTTTCAATTAAAACACAATTTCACTATAGTACATACATGAAATGAACATGAATTATTTTTTCTAAGTAGCGTTTTTTATTCTTTTATTTTCAAAGATCAGCTGTTTTTCATGTAAGCCTATGGAGCAGTCAATTACAAGACTGCAACCTGTAGGTAGAAAAAGATAAAGATATACACAAATATAACACACAAACATTGGCCGAAGTCCCATAACTCCTGCAAATTATGTTAACTACATTTTGTGACCAACGATCTCACAAAATGTGTAAATATTCTGATAATTGATCTTATAGATGTATGTCAAAATGCTTTTGTGTACAATAAGATATGAAATGACCAGTCTTATGATTCCTGCAGTAATCGCAACAGTTGTTTTGTAAATTGTATAAGACCGTGTGAAAAGAATTATTATTAATTGAAACGATCTTTAAGATGGAAAAAAACCTGCAATCTACTTAAATTTGGGCGAACGACCTTTTATGAGATATTGAAGTCTAATATGAAAGGAAGACGAGTGTGTTATTGGTCAAAATATCTTACCCTGTATCATAGGAATGTTAGTGCACACGAGATTCCATAGACTCGGACCCTGGCTCCTTTTAATTAACAGTATCTTTTAACATTAGTTCCGCTATATATAGATGGTGTTCTCTCACTGAAAACTCAAAATTAGTGACTATATTCCAGCCTTCTTTATTGAGTTTGTAGGCAAAGGTAATATCTTTGGTTGGTTTGCTTTGTAGCTGAACCGTGAAGTCATAATTTGGTCAGATAAACAACCTTCCTTAAAAAGTGGACTAGTCCGACAGATAATCAATCTATCTGACTTTAGGACAGCTGTAGGACTAGGTTACTTCGAAAGGAGGGTAGTATACCTTACCTATTAATGACTTCACGGTTCAGCTAGCCAGCAAGCTAACCAACGATATTAATTTTGCCTACATACTCAATGAAATCGGCTGTAAACGCATCTATCTTAATGCCTCGTGACTTGACTTACATCTATGAATTGACAATGAGGGTCGGTTAAAAACAAATCTGTGCGACAAAAAGAGAGGATTTCAGCATCACCATTGTGCAGTTATATAACTATGTTGCAGCATTTCATGATGTCCGTGGTAGAGGGTTGCTGCTCACAAGGAATTTATTCAACCAAGAGTTTTAAGTTGGGAAGTTGAAATAATTCTTTAATGGTCAGAATTAACAGGATAAAATAAAAAGGTGTCCCATAATTAAAAAGGATATCTTAAAATGACAATGTGTACATGCTGTACGAAACGCAGTATGTCGGCTTATGAAATATACTAAAATATCTAAATAACATATACAACACGGAAAACAATTGCATAACTTACATAAACGTTGGTCGTTAAACTTTCTTTCTTTTTTAAAATTTTCTTTCAATTGGTGTTTTATATAATCATTTGTTTTTAATATCTCGTAATGTTTTGTAGCCTTTTGAAATGATGTATTGCTCCTTTGTATAGATCTTACAATAACAGCAAAATCGCAAGAATGTTCGAAAGTACACAATAATTAAAAAAAAGAAAGTTTAGATAAGAAGACGTTTTGTTTAAAATACGAACATTTAAACGAAGAAAATAGAAAAAAAAGGTCCATGCCCAAAACGTCCGAGGTTTCACTGTCGAACGAAAAAGTCGATACGATATGACGCTCTAAGTAGATTCTAGCTAGGACAAAATAACAGATTGATATTAAACAATTACTGTCTTTTGATGATGTAAATATGTAGTTTAATTGACTTTTGAAAAAATGATACAAGTTTTTCAAAAGTCAATTTAACCACAAAGTCATATTTACCGAAACACTGAAAAATAAGTAATTTTTTTATTCCATACTACGAGAGAAATGTATGAAATGGCAATTATTTACCAAAACGAATTGTTAATTACACGTTTATACCAAAAATTATGGACGTAAAAGCACGTGACGTTTTACGCGGTGAATATACTTTTTCCCCAGGTGAAACGGGGAAAGCGAGGCTATGCCGAGCATTTTCTCCGTTTCGTGCCGAATCCTTATATCGTTGATATGTCAAGTCAATGCACTATTATTGTCTTTATACTGCAATCTAAAAAAACATTTTCAATTGTTGTTTAATGTGTTAATTTTATTATTTTATTTAAATATTGGGAAACTCCCCCCTTTTATAAAAAGGCCTCATATCATGCAGGCGGAGAAATATACAACACAATGAAATGTACATTTCCTGATGAAACCCTTAATCGATGGTGAAGGAATTGTTTGAGAATGAACTAAAATATCAACAATAAGCATAAAACATAATGATTTAAGTGAAATAATTTTTTCTTCTAAAAATTGTAAAAGAAATGCGTTTGAGTCGTTGTATACATTGGAAACAAGAACAGGCTGAATAGGTCGCATGCATAATTAATTACAATTTCGGCAATTTCTATTTAAATATTCATGAGGAAAAGTGATATCAGGTCAGTGACTGTGTATGACATAGGAATATGCAGTCAACGCATTTTGACTGCTCAAATAGAACGAGTGCGGTGTAAATAAATATACATGTATATGTTTCGGACTATATGAGTAGTCCTGACCATACTTGTATGGTCCAAATACTCATATGGTCAGGAACATATCCATGCATACTTATATAAACATGACCACAATAAACATATCCATGTATACTTATATAAACATAACCACAATGATATCAGTGTAGTTTAATTGTTAATTATAAACTTCTTTAAGAGTTACAGTAACAGTACACCATACGGTCTTAAATTAACGTTTATCTCCCTTATACATGCTATATCAGAAATATTTGAAGTCAAGAAAATCTGGATATCATGAACTTTTTAACTTGAAGCAGTTATGCTTAATTGCAAAAGAAAACAGAACACCGACAAGCAACAAGCTCACACAAGCAAAATGAAGAAAACAAGATAAAACATAAAGGAATGAAGGGGCCTGTATCATAAAAAGAACTTATTTAGATTGATATCATTAATATTATTGAATATGATTTTTTACTTAGCGTAGCCATTAAGTAGGTAGAAATTCATGTCTAGTATTCATATACCTATTCCTTTTTTTATTTAGGATAATTAATATATACATCAATGGATCAAACATATTGACAAATTTCATTAAAAGAATTGGCAAGTGTATACATAAGACTACTTTTATCAGTACCTGCTTAAGAGTGTGAATAAATATGTTCATAGCACGTTTTTGTTTAACTTAGATCTGTTAAAATACAGACCCTGTGTCCACGGTTCGCTAAGAAACAATTTTAGCGTGATAAGAATGTCTATGAGACAACTCTACTAGAGAGATCAAATGACATTGGAAACTTCACAGAACGGTATTAAACAATCGGCAAAACCCATACCCCATAGTCAGCTATATAACGCACCAAGATGACAAATAAATTGTAAAACAATAGTCCAAAAATAACTTTGACATGCTTATACAAAACAATAAATGAATAATAGATTTGATATACAGCAACAAAAACAAACGACAACTACTGAGTTACAGATTGAATCACTAAGAATTCGGCGGACGAAACATGTTTCCTTGCACACAACCCTGCCTAAACCGAAAACAGCGGTTTCACATCCGAACGTAATGAAGTCTCATGACTTAGGACAGGCGCAACAATGCGGCGAGGTTTAACATGTTTTTTGAGATCTCAACCCTCCCCTATACCTCTAGCCAATGTAGAAAAAACAAACACATAAAAAAAACGTACAGTAAAACTCAGTTCAAAAGAAGTCCGAGTCCGTTGTTAGAATAGGTAACAATAGAAACTAAACAAACATAAGTTAACAAAGGATACTAGCAGTTACTGACATACCAGCTTCAGACCTCAATTAAACTGATTGAAAGACTATGTCTTCATCATATGAATATCAAGTACGATCCTCCCCGTTAGGGTTTTAGTATTATACCATCATAAACTATATGATAAGAACCCGTATCGTAACAACAACTGGGTTTAGAATAAATGTGTTTATTTCTGATGCAAAGACCCTATAAGTGAATCAATATTAAAGCCAAAAAATGCAATCTTTAATGACCTGACAACAGTATATCGTAACTATGTCCCTTCTTAATTAGTCTGTTTAAAGGTTTTATTAGCTTTTAAGGTGAATGCCGAAAGTTTTGTGCCTTGTAAAGAATATTACCCTAAAACATTGGTTGTAAAATACCTGAACGTATAAGATGTCTGCATGTTGAATTATATTTACGAATGATGTCCTTGTACCGATGATAAAATTTATAAAATGTTTTTTCTTGCTTGTGATATTGAAAACCCTGGTGTAATAATTTTTCAGTGGTACACAAATTTCTCTCGCTAAAATCTAATACGTTGTTACATACACGAGCGAATCTTAAAAATGGAGATATATAAACACATTATGAGATGGTGACAAGATCGCCACCATCTAAAAATGGATAGTTAACGATAGAAAATTAAAAATCATCTCTTTTATCATGAATTGTGGTATTGAGTTACCCGTTAATGATATAGATATCGAGATCGAGAAAAGGACAGTGTTCATTATTAGTATAAGCTTTATTTAAAGTTAGTTCAACAGGATAAATTTGGCTAGTATACATACTGAAGTCGTAATTTTTGAGAGCCAATATATCATCCAAATATATAAAAGTATTGTTTTTGTATCAGATGTTGTTTCGATTGGCATTTCCTGATTGAAGTCATAAGTTGTAACTCATAACAATACAGAAACAGGTCTGCAATAAGTGGTGCACACTTAGTTCCCATTGGAATTCCGATAACTTGACGATATACGGAATCCCCAAAGCGGACAAAAATGTATATGATGTAATAAAAATTATAGTTATAGTATCAAAGCATGTCCAATTGACATAATTCTTTTGTTTGTTGTTACTAAAAAAATACCTAAAAGAGTGGCATATATGTATTCGCATTCAGACTTTTTTAATGCCCATTTGATTAGGTGTGTGATTTTGTTTCTTAATAAGAATATGAGGCAAAGTGGTATATAGAATAGAAAAATCTAAACTTTGAACAGATTAAAATTATCAATATAAGCACGCAATTTATCAAATACTTCCAACGATATTTTTAAACCCCAAAAGTAATAATTCTCCTTTTTTAAAAGGCCTTATTTGAACAATTTAATATTAGGTTTTTGATTGTACCAAGTACTAGTAAGTAGAACAGAAAATTTAGAAGTGGAACAATGGCTTGAAGATGAAATAAATCTATATTTGTAAGGTGTTTTGTGTAGCTTCGGAAGCCAGTACATAGTTGGAACTTTCATTGTATTTGGTTCTGCTTGTAAAGAAGTATCTAAAAGTTAATGTTTGTTACAGATGTCGTTTTCCGAAAATGGAATCAATTGGAATGTTGATTAATTTGTGATTTCCTCTTGTAGAACCTCAATGTAAAATTAACGTCAAACTTATAATGATATTATTAGCAGCCTTATCAGCCGGGACAAAATCAAATTTCTTGGCGAGTTTTTTAGTTTATGTTTGATACGAGAAATAGGGTTTTTATGGTTGTTGTTAAGAGTCAAATTTTCTTTAAAATGTTGTATACGTTTATCAACTATTATTTTTGAATTAAAAAATGAGTCCAAAGATTTCTTGTCACCTTTTTTTCGTTGTATCCATTTCGAACAGTAGATACGGAGTAAGTCGTGGATAATATTACGACACTCATTCCAATAAATATTGACGAGGGACAATATCTAGATCCGTCACTGAAGAATGATTTCAACTCTCGGTCACGAACGATATTAAGGTCTCCTGTTATAACATGGGAACTGGGGTCATAAATGTATTCGGATTTACTGCAATTACATGAAGTACATGAAGGTGTATTGTCACTGGTATTTACATACTTGGCTATAATTTAACACATATTTCCGAATAGATTTTTTGTAAATGTTCCGTACCATATGAGTATTTTGACCATACGCGTATGGTCATGACCATATGGGTATATACTCATATGGTCCGACCGTACGCGTATGGTCGGGGTAATTAACAGGTTTACTTTTATAATTAACTCTTCATATAACCCTTCTAGTTGTCACGTCATTAAAAAGACACTACCAAAGGTCCTTTTATTATATACATAGATCTATTTAAAATTAATAAGAACAAGATTAAAACTAAAAAAAAAAGCAGTTTAACAAACTGTCAGTTAATTTCATCACTAGTCAAAACTATAGTAAACACATTTTTTTTTATATTTTCATTACCGATATGTCATAATGAGTGAATGCAGAAATGTCGACATTGGGAGATAACTTCCATAATTTAAATATCTTAATGATCTGTTACACAGTCAAGAAGTTGACAGGATACAGAGTCTTATAATTTGCTTACTTTTGAATCTTTATACAATTAACATTAGCAGTGCAATATTCAGAATTTTGTTACTTATATGTTTTTTTTTGTTTTTAAAACATGAATGATGTCACCGGCAAGGACACTAATTTATTTTTAAAGTTGTCTGGTAATAATATGTAATTCAGTCATGTTACAATATTGGCAATCTAGAGCATTTTAAAAACACCATAGACACATTGGAATAAACCAGGACCCTATGGTTCTGTGTGGAAGTCATTGTCACCATATGCATACATGCAAGAATACGATAAGCGATGAAAACTAACTTTGGCCTCAATATTTAATGTATGGTCGGACAATATGAGTGTATGCATATGGTCATGACCATACGCGTGTGATCCAAATACTTATATGGTTCGGAACATAAAAATGACTAATAAGAGGGAATTCAGAACTATAAAAATATCCACGAATTTGTTCTTTAACAGAATGATCATTTAAAATACCGGCAATATTTACAAAATCAAAAACTTTATTGACATACTTCGTTTTAATAAAATGTTTTGTTTGATCTTCAGGCGATCAATTATGGGAAACAGTTTTGAACAATAATATGCCATTATAAGTTGAACGATTTCATACTTAGGATTCAATGTGGATTTTTATTGTAATTTGTTTACATGTAAAGCGATTTTGAAGATTGAGACGTGTTAAACTTTTGCACGATTTAAGGGGGCTCGCGGGAATAAATCATTTTTTTTAAATATATGACTTGGCTTTTTTTTTCTATAAATAAATTTTATCCTATATTTAATGGAAAAATAAAATTAAAATACCGGGTCAACATTCATTTGAGTTCACAATTTGCCTTCGAAAGAAGCATTCATTTGTGTTAATTTTCTATATAACTAATAGGAGAAAAAAAGTTATATCGAAATAAAAAAAAACTAAATTACAGAAATCGCTTAAGTTTTACTATATTTTAGTTTAAGTTCAGTTGATTTGAAAAAACAATATAGGTTCTCGATGAGTTAAACAAGTTATTTCAATTTTAATGCAAAGGGAGATGATAATTTTAAAAGTCATCAGGGACCAAAACAAATTGATTTTTTTGGTTGATTTTTGTACCATATCACAAGTAACAACTAATAGTGTAATAAATAAAATTTGTAATGAAAAAAAAATGTATCAATTTTTGCTGATTTTTTTGTACCCTCGAGCCTCCTTACGTAAAGTAAACACACTGTATTAGGGTCGCCTTAGTTGCAGGAAGCCAAATTAAATACAGATAAGAATGATATATTTTCTGAATGAACAATTCCTCTATAAACTATATTTCTAACTTACATACATGTATAAACACTCATGAGTTCACGCAATACATTGATTCTGAAAGGTTACCGATTCAAATTACATCTTTGAATACTGCTTTTATTGGTAACGATATTGATTTTGTTATCAGTATTTTTAACTCAAACTAGGCACTTCAATCTGTCGATACTCGAATTTTAGGATTTGTTTGTGTCATGTATATATTGCGATATTTATTTAAGAAATATATGATTCCCAATTGATACGATATTCCAGGGCCTGTATTTCCTGTCATGATATCCATGATATACGTTGCTGCTCACCAGGGAGATGTTAATTCAAGAGTTCCAAATGGTGAAGTTGAAATCATCCCTTCGTAAATTTTACGGACGCTATCACGAGTTGGTTGACAGTTATAAAATATTCGTTTCACAAATGATATCGGATGTGTTCCTTCTGTCGTAACTACAATCCAGTTCCCTTTTCACGAATGTGACCTTCCGAATTTGCCAGATGTAGAGCGGGATCTGCTTACCATTCTGAAGCAGGTGAAATAACCCCCAGTTTTTGGTGGGGTTTTTGTTGCTTAGTCTTTAGTTTTCTGTGTTGTATCTTGTGTACGATTATTTTTCTGTTTGTCTTTTTCCTTTTTGAGCCATGGCATTGTCAGTATATTTTCGATATAAGAGTTTTACTGTCCCTCTGGTATTTTTCGCCCTTCTGTAATTGAATTGTTGATGTGTACTGATCGATGTCTAAGTCTAAGATGCTTGATTTTCAAATAAGTTGTTATTGGCTTTGAAATAGGTTTTAATATCTGCGAGTACTTTCAGACCCATACTTAGTGTCTTTTTGCTGTTTGGATGTATAAGTACCCTGTCACGTCCACTTCGAATGTTTGATGTAAGCATGTCTTTCTTGTATTCATCCGTTGAGTTAAGCCTTTTTCAGCTGAGTTAGTGTTTGTTCTCATGTTGTACTGTTACACAACTGTTCAGAGTTAGGGGAGAAATTACACTTTCAAATTAGTTTGTGTCAGAAGCCTGTAATTGAGTGGTGTTGTTTGTTAATTTCTATCATGTTTTTTTTTTGTGCTGTTGTACCACTGTCCCTGTCTAAGAGGAGGATGTATGTGCCTGTAATTCAGTTGTGGTCGTTTGTTACTGTATATCATATTTGTTTAATCTTCATTTTTTTATACATAAATCAGGCCGTTACTTTTGTCGTTTCAAATGCTTTATATACATTTCACATGTCGAGATCTTTTCAAACTGACTATGCGGTATGAAATTTAGTCATTGTTGAAGACTGTACCGTGACATATAGTTATATCGAAGTCATTTGTATATAAACAAGGTGTTGATTTTCTCGTTTATATTATTTGTCAGGGCATGTGGTTGCTTGCTTTGCGATATGGGTTGTGCTCATAAAGTACAGTGATATAGTTGCTTACGTACATGTATACGTTTTTTTTTAATTTTGTGTGAATAGTTGTCACATTGGAGATCATATGATCTGATGTTCAGTAGTTGTCGTTTATTTATGTGGTTCATTAGCGTTTCTTGTTTTTTTTTATATAGATTAGACCGTTGGTGTTCCCGTTTGAATGGTTTTACACTAGATTTTTGTTTGGGCCCTTTATAGCTTGCTGTTCGTGTGGGCAAGGCTCTGCGTTGAAGAACATACCTTGACCTTTACTAGTTTACTTGTATAAATGGAGACTTGGATGGAGAGTTGCATCGATCATTGGCACTCATACCACAACTTCCTAAATCTACAAATTATTTCAATTTGAAAAGTTTTCAGCCTTTTATTTACAAGTTGTAAAACATTTAGATTGCGCTATAAGTCATACTGAATGCACACACACTACACACGCCAGCCCAAATTCAAAACACATAATGTCCCCAATTATTTAGTCCTGTTTTGATCAAACTAAGATACTGTATCTTAACAGGTTATAAAACAACATATTTTCAATAATCAATGATGCTTAAATTATATGTTAAACCTTAAAAAATGTTGTTATTTCCTTGTTTTCCCACTGTGCTAAAAGATTCCTTATAACCACACAAGCTTCGATTTTCTTGCTTTTGCAGTACGAGATACATTTACATCCTTACGGAGTGCTTTAGAATACATATGACAGGCTGCGATACAATCTCCTGATATCTCATAACATACTCCGAGAATTGTTTCTGATTCAGATAACATTGTTAATGGAATGTAATATCCATTTTTCACTATCCTACGAAAATCTGCCAATACTGTCTGTCTGTTTAAATTATCACCAATATGATGATAACAGAAAATTCTAAGACAGCACGACAGAACAACTGTCGTGCTGCCTAAATTTTATTCTCTCTTACTTCAAGTATAAGTTCTTCTAGTATTAATGATGAATGCTTCACATAACTAACATTGTCTACAGTTGCTAATTTGATCCTGTCCTTAAATGCAATTTTTGAATGCACTCTTTGTTTATAACTGTTCATGTGTCCTACTTGATATGTGTCATTGTTTAAGGTGGTACCCAACACTTTCACTAAAATTAATTTGGCTCGTTTAATTTTCATAAAATTTTGTCAAAATATTTACTTTGACCCTTTAACAAAAATATAAAAATTTTTAAATTTTTGAACCAACTGTTATGTCAGAAAAATTACACTGGTTATATAGCAGTTTGACAAACATCAATTTTGATCATTGAGAAGCTTAATATTCCTTTTACAACACAACGTAATTAAACGTTTAGCTGACTTTACAGAGTTATCTCCCTGTAGTGTTAGGTACCACCTTAAACTCATCAAATCATGTGTAAATGTCAATTCAACATATTCGATCAGTTTGAGTGTTACATTCTAATGTCCTGTCACATAATAAAATGACGCGTACAACAACCAACCAGACACAGCATCTGTCTTAGTACCGTCTTTTAAATATTTTTAAACATAACATGTTCTTAGGAAAAGTGTAATTTTTCAGTAATACATAAATTTCTCTCGTTAAAATCTGAAACATTGTTACATACACGAGCGAATCGTACAAGTTGAGATATATAAACACCTTAAGATGGTGACAAGGGAACGTCACCATCTAAAAATGGATAATTAACGATAGGAAATGAAAAATCATCTCTTTTATCATAAATTTTAGTATTCAGCTTTCCGTTAGTGATATAGATATCAAGATCGAGGAAAGGGCAGTGGTAACATAATCAATAACAATACCAATAAAAACAATATTCAATGATTTAATTACAGTGTTGGATTGGTAACCTTTTAGAAAAAGTTTGTTTAAAGGATCGATAAGTTTACCAGCTGGGTTTTTTAAATTTCCGGGCACTGTAAACAACATTGCCGTGAAAATGAGGATTTGCTATCCCGTTTTAAATAAACTTTCTACGGGTACAACCAAACTTCAAAACCAAATCTGTATATACATGGAAGAATTTAGTAGAGGTTTTAAGTAATTTGTGGTATCGAAATCCCTGTCTTAATAGATTTCCAGTAATATATAGCTTACTTTCGATAAAACAAAATAACGTCACAACAGACACGTGCATAGCGAACGAGTTATGTAATATAAACACCGTAAGTTGGTGCAAAAGGTACATCACCATCCAAAAAGGGAAAATTAACATTAGGGAACGAAAAATTGTCCCTTTTTGTCGTTAATTTTAGCATGGAGTTTCCCGTGTAATACCGACATATCTAAATCTAGGAAAGGGCAGTTGTTACCTTTAAATTTGATTTATTTAAAGTAAGATCATTTGGGCAAATTTCGAGAGTTTATTGAGAAATTCTTGATTATTTAACGAAAACAATATTATCAAGATAGCAGTAAGTGTTGTTCAATTTAGCAATTAAATGTTATGTATACGGGTCTTTACTGAGTTCTTTCATAAACTGTGATCGTACCAGAACAATACAAGTCTGCTATGAAAGGGGTACAATAAGTACCCGTTTGAATACCTACAATTTGTAGTTGAACTTGGTTGCTGAAATGTACATACTTATTATCAAGGATAACATTAACAGCTTCAATCTTGAAACCTCCGGTAAGTAAACGACCATTTATCTAAATGGGAAAACTTATGTTTGATAAGATTGTGTGGAAGTCTAGTGTATTGAGTAAAAAAATCAAAACTGTCAACAGATTATAAAAGACTACCAAAAGCACGTAATTTATCTAAAACATCCCAAAAAACATTTTGCATTCTAACATGTCTAGCAATAATTAATTCCACTATTTTCATATATTTCATTATGATAGTTTATGATAAGCTCCTTGAGTTAAGGAACTTGTTAAAAGCACTGAAAGTGTAGTTCTGGAAAAACTTACTAGAGACCGAGATGAAACGTTATTTTACTGGGTTTTGTGTAGTTCAGGTAACCAATGCATAGTATGACTCTCTGTTGAGCGCACTGACTTGAATGTAAATGAATTTAAAATTCCATTCTTAAGAACTTCCGTGTAGTATTTCGACATACCAACACAACATTGTTGGCTGCCTTGTCGGACAGTACAAACACAAACTGCTTTGAAAGTTCTTATTCTGGAAATAGGCGTATCATGTATTATTCATTTCTAAATTATTTTCAAAATATGATATATTATTATCTACAACATTCATACATTTTTTTTAAATGAGAGATTTTTTACGCTAACACCAATTCTTACAACACTTGGAAAGAGCATCTTTTGTGACCTCGCGACAATGTTTCAATCTATTTTAGATAGAGGACGATATCTTGGTCTTTTAAAAAAAAGTAACCTCGTGTCATGGATGATATTGAGGTCCCCCGTAATAATATGGGTATAGGGAACATATCTAATCTTCGACGATTCACAGCTTCAAGTTAAAGAAGTATTATTTTCTACATTGACGTCTGGTGTACAAATGTAACCAACGTATAATTAAAATTCAAACTTTTGCTGATTTTTTTGTATGTGTATGACATAATAGGTGGTTCTGTGTTATCAAAATAGGGAGGTATAAAGTTTTAAACGTCATTAAATATACTACTAGATGTTGGTAAAACCAATACCTCTGCTAATATATCACAAGTTCATTATATATAGATCGAGAAAACTGAAAACAGCAAAAACGTTCAGTAAAGTAAGATCTACAAAAGAGTCACCATCACCAAAACAGGGAATTTTGGCAATAATTCTATTCTTGACTGTTATGTCGGAAGTGTACTTTTTTTTAATATGCACCGCAGCAAATAGAACGACACATGCTCTTTAGAGCCTCTACTATCGGTACTTTAAGATGTTTATATTGAACATTTTATTTCAGTAACACATGCCGTGAAATTCCGATTCGATATGTGAAGGACGAGGTTTTTTAGAATGTGGATGTTGTGATTAAAACATATTTGAAAAAAAAAAAAATGTGTTTGTCTAAAAGCAGGGTATATGTGCAATAGTCGATGCCTTCCAAATTTAGTGTGTAAAAAAAAGATTGTTTTTTTAAATATTTTGCCGATAATTTTAAAATAGTTAGTAACCTTTAAATGTTAAGCACAATATTTTAATACATACAAGTCAACAAAAGAAACGATACAAGGCAATATTTTTTCAATATGTAATGAAATCGAATTCACTGTACCGAGATAAATACATGCGCTATTTGTCTATTTTTTACAGAGAGTTACTTTCTTACCAACACTATTGATTTAAGGTAAAAACGCGAATTTATTTTTTTTTATTTCAAAAATCATATTTTCACGCAAAAATGCAAAAAAAAGATGTTTTCAACTAAAACATGGTCTGCTCAAAATTTTGAATGCCTTTATCAATATTTGAGTACTTCATTCTCATTTTTAAAATTAAGTGCCGACTCTTTTTATTATTTTCCGAAAAGTAAGTTTGATCCCTGTTTTCATTTTCAGTATCATATCAAAAGGAACATGTGCACTAAGTTTCAAGTCTTCAACTTTATCAAAAAGTACCTTGACTAAAAAGTACCGTGACTAAAAAGTACCTACCTTGACGAAACAGTACCTTGACCAACAACTTTAACCAAAAATAGAACATCGAACTATAATTTTCTATATTCAGTGGACCCTGAAATTGGGGTCAAACTTTAATTTGGCATTACAATTAGAAAGATCATATCACGCAAAACATGTGTACTAAGTTTCAAAGTAATTGGACTTCAACTTCATCAAAACCTACCTTGACCAAAAACTGTAACCTGAAGCGGGACAGACGGACGGACTAACGAACTTACGGACGGATGAACGAATGAACGGACGCACAGATTAGAAGAAAAAAAAACATAATGCCCCTTTACTATCGTATGTGGGGCATAACAATTGGTAAATGATTTGGAGATGAACGGCTAACTGGCGGACGGGCGGCAGCCAAACGGTGTTAGGTCAATAATATAAAAACCATGACATTTTTTTTTATCAAATTGAAATATGTTGTTTCTTTCGACTAAATGAAGGTTTTCTCGTTGTTGAGTGATCGCCCTTTTTAATATCCAAAAGTGTTATTATTTATTTTTTTGAGTTACTTTCCTTTGAACAGAAATTGTTGTTTATATACATAACGTTTAATTGCAATTAGCCTTTAAAGATAATTTTCACCTGTTTATATGTCTTGTTAAATGACTTTTCTCAAAAATACAATTGGAGAGACATTTGATTTATTTGAAGTGTTGATGATTGAAAGCTAATAGGAGTTACTATAGTTAGAAATTTACTTTAGACATTTTGAAGATAATTACAAATAAGTTTTCATTTTTTTTAAAGACATTGAATTACATGTATTACTTGATTTATTTCACTTGACTGGGCGGGGTTTAACCAGTTCGCTCATCATAGACCAGTTCATCGATAAACAGGTGTTTTTGGATAAATTCATCAGTAAATTGTCCACTTATATTATGGCCATTGATCCGATTTAAATATGTAAATGTTTGCTCCTGTCCTAAGTCATGAATCTGATGTTTAGTAGTTGTCGTGTGGTTCATAAATGTTTTTCGTTTTTCAGATAATTACACCGTTGGTTGTCCCGTTTGAATGGGTTTACACTAGTAATTTTGGGGGCCCGTTATAGCTTGCTGTTCGGTGAAAACCAAGGCTCCGTGTTGAAGACCGTACTTTGACCTATAATGGTTTTCTTTTATAAATTGTGACATGGATGGAGAGTTGGCACTCATTGGCACTCATACCACATTTCCTTATATCTATAAACATTTTATGTGTATTTCCGCAATAGATAATGAGACACAGCCGTTGGTTTTATTGTTAAGCAAGTTTATAAATTTTTGTCACATTTTGGAATTTGTGAATATGAAAGTAAAACTATGACGACATCAGTTACAAAATATGCATATGTCGTTAATCTATAAGGTTTTGAAATACTTTTTTTCTACCCTTTATTCCGAATGGGGTCTTTTTAGTGGGGAGGAGGGCACAGGGATAAGTTGCAAATAGAATTGATCATATTTAAGGAAGGAAAAAAAATAATTTTATACATATTTTTTTATAAATCACATTTGAAATAAATCTCACAATTAGAAAAGTTTCAATTAGAATAACACAATAGCCGATACTATTAGTTACATAGTGTGCTAGTGACCTAATACGGTATATATGGGGTCAGTAAATTCCATATGGGGTGAGAGCGAAGCTCGAATCCCCATATGGAATTTACTGACCCAAAATATATACCGTATTACGTCACTAGCACACTATGTAACGAATTTATCTTACCGACTATCTTAATGGGTGTAATTAATACTAGTGATTCTCAAAATGAGCAAGTCTTCAATGCTATGAGCACTAAGAAAATACTTCCATTGATCCTACAAAAACAGATGCCAAGAATAACGACTTGTAAGGTTTAAATGAATTTAATTCAATCTTAATCATCAATTTCTTCGTCTGTTGGAACTTTTAAGATTTTTTCTCAGTACCGTTTTGTTTTTTATAAAGGGACATAACACCATTACTAACCGTGTATGAAATAAGCCCCGCCCCCTTCTTACCTTATAAGGAATATAAAGGGACGTAACTCCACTACTAACCGTGTATGAGATAAGCCTCGCCTCCCTACTAACCTAATATCAAATATACACGGTTTGCACGCGGACGCTTTTAACCAATCATATTCCTGGAAATGTATAGGAGGTAAGATAATTTAAAATACTCTGCTTTAGCACATATAAATGCTATAAATTTTCAACATATATCGTACACTCATTTGTATATCGGTTTGGTGACACTGATAGGTGATTACAAATCAGTAATGATAATTAAAATGACAATCATCCTTATCACACACATCTTCGAATAGACTGTCCTTATGCAAATTGAAACGTAAGCTCCGCCCGATCAGTTGAAATTACATTAATTTTGTAATATTATTGATAGAAAACATTTTGCAACTGTGAGTGATTTCAACAAAAATTGAATATGATTATATAGATTATTTTGAAATGCTGAATCTTAACCTGTACTTATATTCATTATTACTTAGATAATACCACATCGAGGTCCAAAGGGTCCTAAATTTAACAATGTTAGAATGTTAAATCATATCTAGGTTTATAGGTTGCACTTTGTAAATACAGCTGTTTCTCAAACACGCCTCTTTTGGGGAGATCTTAAATATTCATAGAAAATTAATTTTGTTTACATACTAGTAATGGTTCCCAGTTATGCTCTCTGTGTTCCATCTCATAAAGACATAACGTGGGAATGTTACCAGTAAATTTACATGTGCATATTGTTTACATTGAAATCTGAGCTAACCTTTCATTCGAGGTAGGGGTAGTTAAGAAAATTAGTGTTAGTTTAAACCCTGAGAAGTTCAGGGCATATATATGTTTTACAAACATGCTCTTGCATTTTTCATTGTTATTCAACGCAAATTTATTTTCTAAGATACCTGGGACGATCTTATTTCACAAAGGATTTCTATTGTCTACTTATTGTACCTCGAACTTATTTACCCGATGTAGGTCTTTAAGTTGAGGTTCAATTCAATTAAAGTTAATCGGGCATGACTAATTAGATACGCCCTCTTAAAATCAGGGGGGTCCGAAATAGGATTAGGAAAAAACACTCAGCAAAATACCTTAATTTACAATTTCAAGGGCTTAACTTACGAGTTCGATCATTATGGTTCAAATCTATTCTATTACGGCATACGTTTTACATCTAGCGAATGCTCTGCCTTATTGTAAAAAGTGCCACTCTAAATTTGAAAACATTTGCTTCAAATTGATCCACTTTGAATCTAGTCGTGAATATGCATGACATATTTGCCACTGGACACAAACGAGCAATAAATTAATCAGCTTCATTTAGTGATTTATAATCATTTGTCCTCAGTTGATTACAGTTTCAAACAGTTTTCCAATTTTTATATATTTCATTTTTATTTACATTTGCTGTTTCAAGAGTATTTATATCTCAGACTGGTATAATAGTTGTAATAAAAGCAACAACAACAAAAAAAAAGAATGATGATGATGAAAACAAGGTTGACAACAATTTATAAAAAAGAAAAAAGATTCAACTTATTTTGAGCGTTTCATTTTTTTTTTATTATATTGTCTTGCTGATCGGTTTTGTTATATATTTTTTTTCATCTACTATTGTTCTAGCAAAAGTCACAAAAAATGCGACTTATTTAAAAAGATTAAGCTGACCTTTCTTGATGTTTATACATTTCAATCATTCAACTCGTGCGTAGATCGTCTTTCCCTCTAATGTTTTTTTTTAAGGTAAAGATAGCGTGGAATTATCACTGCACAAGGCATCTGATATATCTTCCTATTATATTTTGATCGGGCAAAGCTGCGTACTTACATAACCAATAAGCCAAACAAACGCACCCATTTAGCAAGGGTATACTGTGGGACGCAGAGGTCTAGAGATGTCAATATTTCTATACCCAAGTGAATAAAAGGAGATAAAGGTATACATTAATGCGACAGCAACCCAAAGACATAGTCCGAGATTACTCTGACGTCTAACGGCTGTTTCGCCAGACAAGCTGGGGCCGTGGGACCACGGCCCCAGCTTGTCTGGCAAAACAGCCGTTGGACGTCAGAGTAATCTCGGACTACCAAAGACACAGATAAATAAAAATATTTAGAGTCAACTTGGATTTCGGTCTTTTTTTTAAAGAACATTCCGTATACAGAATAATAAGCTCAAAACCGCGCCATGACTAAATAATAGTTATACGGAGTTAATTCAATAATATTTTCCGTCAAATATTATATATGCAAAAAGGCACATTTGATTTAATATTATTTACCGTCAAAGATAATAATCCCAACAATCACAAGTTATTGCCATTTTTTAAATTTGATTGGTAAAAATTTAAAAAGTTTTAATATATACGAGTAAAATAAAAACACTTCACTGTATAATAAAACGGTAAAATAAATAATGATAATGGATGACGACCAGCGGCGAATAAAATTAATATTCAGGACGATTACGTGTAAATTTATAATAAGAGTATTAACCCCGTTTTTTACTAGACTGACACGCTGAGTCGGTTTTTTTTATCGTGTAAGTTCACAAGATATTAGTTCGCAGGACAAAAAATCACCCGACCCGGACACATTTCCGACTCTGAGCCGGCCAGTCTGTGCTCTTACTCTATGATGCCACGTGTTAAGCGTTCAAATAGAATACCAATTTAATTAACGTCTTTTTTTTTACCCGTTCGGGATTCGAACAAATTTAATGATCTCCCACTCTCGAGGGGAACGCCCCCACACGAGACCAACCAGGAGAGCGGTAGTGATCGGTAGTACAGAATATCATACCAAAAACTAAAGTACAATACACAATACAGTTTCACAGAATTCTCACAGTTACTAAAGCGAGCTAAAAGTATCTAACCTTCATTGGATGCGTGAAATGATATTGTAAACTACACGTAAACAAGGATGATCGACTGCAGGGTAGATTTTATGGATCAAATTAAAAACTCTTGCACCTATTATTTGAGTGGTCCAAATATTGCCTGCTGTTTCAAGTCTTAATTTCTGTCCTTATTCAATATACCCTCATTTTCTAGTGGTATTTTAAAGTTTCACGTCCAACCTCACTGTCGACCTCCTTTTGTACGACCTACATGTACCTATTGTATTTAAAATTTATGTGTTATAGTCATTAACAGGCATGAAATATTTGCTACTGGACGTAAAGCAAGCAACAATCAATCAATTTAATTAATTTCTCTGTTACAGTACTTAGCACACAAAGACACGATCTTGTAAAATGCTATAATTACTATTTCCATTTAAATTTTTATGTTGTTTTCTTTTTCTTTTTTTCTTTTCTTTTTTTTTTTGGGGGGGGGGTCTCTCCAGTTTATTACATAACTGACTGCTTATTCAAAAGTTTTAAATATTTGTTTTACTATTGTTCTTATCTAATGTTTAAATACGATTTATAACATATGATTTTTTTTTTGTCAGGCAAGGATAAAACTAAGAAAGATAAAAGTTTTTTTTCAGGTGTTTTTGCTTCATTTAGACATAAAAAGGGAATAACGGACGGCTAAATGAAAGTGTTTGTTTTCATATTATATATTGAACTTGCGAATATATCTCACCCAGCACGTTTTGATCGGGACAGTGAAACCTAGTTTAATACGGTTTTATTCGTTGAAGTTTGCATGCATAGTTCTTATTTAAAAAAAAAAACACACAAATAAAGCAAGATCTATTAATTAATTGGACTGAATAGTCAAAACTATTTATTTTGCATTCCAGCATGTATCTTGATGTAGGAAAATTACCAAATCAGAAACAAAAGGAACATTTACCGGATGAATATTGTGAAGGACCTTATGCATCTAGGACTGTCCGATTAGAAGTTCTTAAACAAGCTGTTTAAAAAGCTAATTGTTGGAAGAGTTTACTTACTATTTTCTAAGGTCTGATCTTTACGATTCTATTTCATGATTACTGACAGATCAAAAACATTAAGTATATATAGCATGAAGTTGTTGGGCATAATATTCATTGGTCAGTTATAAATGAGGTCTGTATGAGGGTTTTGATTGCCTGATTTATTAAATAAGAAATCGTTATTTTGAAAAGTTGGCTAAAAAAATATAAATTTAACTCCTAATTTTGTAAAACTATAATTTTGGTGTTATTTCGATGCTATTTTTTTTTACATAAATAAATTATTATATGATGTCATTCCATTAAATCGGTCCGTTTTCATGTCAAGTTGGTAACTGTTAATTGTACATATCAGTCTGAGTACTGTTTAACTATCATTTCAGTTTAACATATTTAGACTCGTCCAGTTCAGGGGAATTAGGTTTCTGCAAGTGCTTTTTATGTATTTTTCTTAAATTTTTGACGGTTTGTAAGTCAGTAAAATCAATGATTAAATTAATATTGACATTAAAAGACCTCCTCACAAAAAGGGCTCTTCAAATCCCCTCGCCCTTCGGGCTCGGGGATCTGAACACCCCTTTTTGTTCGGAGGTCTTTTAATATCAATATTAACTTATCATTGAACTTTTACTATTACGAAAATATGCCGCACAGCCCTATATTTTGACCTTTGAAAAAAATTGTGATGCATATGAACTTTCAATTCTAGGATAAGATTTTTTTTCAAAACTTCATAGTAAAAGTGGTACAGTTTAAGCCGTAAAAGGAGTTCCTATGGGAAATTGCATTGTCAATATTTACAGAAATGCAACCTATAGAACTTAGTCATCACTAGTTTATTGATTATAATCATATTTATTTATTAAGTTTGAGTTATTTCCCTTTGCACAGAAAATATATGGATAAAATTAAATTGTGTTTTATTTCAATTTAAATAATATATATATATATATATATATATATATATATATATATATATGTATGATCTTTCAAATGCTGAACTACACTTGTTCTTAAATATTATATTGAATGTTAGAGTTTTCAAGTTGGTCCAAATCATGGTCTTAATTCAACTTAGTTTAATTCACAAAAATGTAATTTATGTGGTTCCGTGAAATGATGAATCTAACCATGTATTGCAAGATTTTGGATTGTGGCCTCTTTTTTTTTATCAAATTGGTCCACATTGTGGTCTAAAGGGTTCTAAACTAAAATTTGTTTGATTTCATCAAATATTGAGTTCTTGAAGTTCTTCGATATGCTGATTCTTACAATATACTTAGATTTTTTTTATATTGGATTATAATGGGTAAATGTCCCGTTCTGCATATTTCAGTTCTTTGACTACATTTTGTGTACATTTATTCTGTACCAAAAACTTATGCTGTGTGAAAAATTCAATCGCAATCAAAATTCAAAGCAGTTTTAAGCTGAATTAGTTATCAAAGGTACCAGGCTTACAGTTTAATACGCCAGACGCGCGTTTCGTCTACATAAGACTCATCGGTGACACTTAGATCAACATAGTTAGAAAGTACAAAGTTGTAGAACATTGATGACCCAACGTTTCAAAAGGTTGTGCCAATACGGCTAAGATTATCTATGCCCGGAATAAGAACATCCTTAGTATTTTGAATGATTTATACTTTTACAAACAGTTGATTTATAAAATTGACCATATATTTTATATGCATGTTAACACCAAAGTGCTGACTACTGGGCTGATGATATCCTTTGAGGACGAAACGTCAACCAGCAGTGTTATCAATGTCGTGTCCTTACTTGCTCATCTGTTCATGGTTCGACCTCTTCAGGAAAATCCGGTTTGCTGTCATTTTGACAGCGCCTCTTATTTTATCAATAAGACTAATTATTCATTTAAGTTATTATGTATACATAATCCCAGACGTTTATTGCTGGTGACTGTATTGAAAATTTTGGTGATGCTATATAACATGAACAATCAAGTGATTTTTCATAATCATTGAAAATCCTAGAGATTTTACATTATAACTGGTTATACAAATTCACTGTTAGTAGCATATATAAGTCAACAATTACGAAAAACTAATGGCAACTGTCTAAGAAGTAAGTGTATATTATAGGGTAATGATTTGCAATTTTTCAATATTTGTATTTCTTATAACATAATTAAACTGAAATGAAGTTTATATCAGATATTCTCGAAACCACAACGGTCAATACGAAACCCTAAACAAAATGATTTAAAAAAATCATAAAAATGCACGTCTTGCATTGAATGTTCGAAATCGAGAAATCTATCCTCAATGCTCTTCAACTTAGTACTTTATTTGGCCTTTTTAATATTTTTTGATTCGAGCGTCACTGATAAGTCTTTTGTAGACGACACGCGCGTCTGGCGTCAATATAAAATTTCAATATGGTATATATGACGTGTTGATTTACCACTTGGTCGATGCCACTGCTGGAGGAGATTTATTTCCCCGAGGGTATCACCAGCCCAGTAGTTGACCTGAGTTATCATTGATATGTTCATAATTATAAATTAACTGTTAACAAAATTTTGAATTTTTGAAATACTAAGGCTTTTCTACCTCAGGAATAGATTACCATAGCAGTATTTGGCAAAACTTTTAGGAATTTTTGGTCCTCAATGCTCTTCAGCTTCGTGCTTTATTAGGCCTTTTTAATATTTTTTAATTCGAGCGCCACTGATGAATCTTTTGTAGACGACACGCGCGTCTGGCGTAAATATAAAATTTCAATCCTGGTATCTATGATGAGTTTATTTACTATCAATTTTAAAGATGAGATTTACGATTTTGATTGAGATATCATTTTATTTTTTAAAGATAACTGGCCATGACCATGAAAAGATTTAAAGAGAAAACACGTATACGATCATCTAGTTTACGCAGTTGGTACTGAAATAATGATACGCAATAGACAACGTTTAGCTATCATAATAGATATGATTGCGAATTTGTTTGATCGGCAAATAACACAAATATCAAGCGGAAGCTTAGCAGAATGACTGGATTAACCCGGTAGTGACAAAGATGAAATGTTTCTCCGCAATTTCATAGACGTTGTTCAAAACTTGCGGAATATAAAATACCCAATACAACATGATACACTGTTAATGGAGTCAGATAACAATTATCCCGGATTTACTAGACTTCGATTTATAGCACATGGTGAAACCCAATACACAAACGCCACATTGAAATGCTTTGAAAGTACTAAAAATGGTTTATACTTAAAAGTGGATGAATGTCTTGATACACAGAGCTTAGGCGATCTTCCGGCATGTGTACACGGCCCCGCTATATCAGGTATTGATCAGAGTGCTGATTTTGTAACTTGCTTACGAAGTAAAAGTTTACCTTACAGTGCAATTCCATGGCTAAGCCGTCATCGGCACCAATGGCCTCCTAATTTTGTTATTGACCAAATTAAAAAGTATGGATGTCTTTTAGTACCTATTGGACCCAAAACTATATTGGATAGTCGGTTATTATGGAGACTGTCTTTCTCTGTGGCAGAAAAACAACTTGTGCATTCATTTAATTACACTCAACTATTATGTTATGGTCTTCTTAAATTAACATTACGGCGCATCATTAGTACAAATGTTGATGTCAAAGATTTATTATGTTCTTATTTTCTGAAAACAGCTTTATTCTGGGTCTCAGAGGAGGTAGATATTGAAACTTTTCAATTAGTTAGATTGTTTCATTGTTTTTGTCTTTGTCTTGATAAATTGATGATATGGATAAACAACTGTTACTGTCCGAATTATTTTATACATAAACATAACATGTTCTTAGGAAAAGTTGACCAAAGTAACAATAAAACACTTCTAAGTGTACTAGATAGTATAAAGTGTGGTGGAATTGATGGATTAATAAATAATTTATTTCCGACTGTAAATGCGTGTTTTTTAAGTTCAAATAGTGAAAGTTCGTTCATAATGTTATATTTCTATTTTTACAGAATTGGTGAAAAGTTTATAGTATCTCCTTCTACAAACTTTTCTGTTCTCTATAAAATACTGCAGTTTACTGAATCTTTACAAATGTTCGAATCGTCTAAATTTATCATTGATTCATGTGAATATTATTATGGCAAAATCAGTCAATATGCAGTACAATTTCTTCCACCACCAACCACAATAAATAAAATTAACAACATACTAAAACTTTATCATAAATATTTAAAAGACGGTACTAAGACAGATGCTGTGTCTGGTTGGTTGTTGTACGCGTCATTTTATTATGTGACAGGACATTAGAATGTAACACTCAAACTGATCGAATATGTTGAATTGACATTTACACATGATTTGATGAGTTTAAACAATGACACATATCAAGTAGGACATGGCACATATCAAGTAGGACATGACACATATCAAGTAGGACACATGAACAGTTATAAACAAAGAGTGCATTCAAAAATTGCATTTAAGGACAGGATCAAATTATCAACTGTAGACAATGTTAGTTATGTGAAGCATTCATCATTAATACCAGAAAAACTTATACTTGAAGTAAGAGAGAATAAAATTTAGGCAGCACGACAGTTGTTCTGTCGTGTTGTCTTAGAATTTTCTGTTATCATCATATTGGTGATAATTTAAACAGACAAACAGTATTGGAAGATTTTCGTAGGATAGTGAAAAATGGATATTACATTCCATTAACAATGTTATCTGAATCAGAAACAATTCTCGGAGTATGTTATGAGATATCAGGAGATTGTATCGTAGCCTGTCATATGTATTCTAAAGCACTCCGTAAGGATGTAAATGTATCTCGTACTGCAAAAGCAAGAAAATCGAAGCTTGTGTGGTTATAAGGAATCTTTTAGCACAGTAGGAAAACAAGGAAATAACAACATTTTTTAAGGTTTAACATATAATTTAAGCATCATTGATTATTGAAAATATGTTGTTTTATAACCTGTTAAGATACAGTATCTTAGTTTGATCAAAACAGGACTAAATAATTGGGGACATTATGTGTTTTGAATTTGGGCTGGCGTGTGTAGTGTGTGTGCATTCAGTATGACTTATAGCGCAATCTAAATGTTTTACAACTTGTAAATAAAAGGCTGAAAACTTTTCAAATTGAAATGATTTGTAGATTTGATCGATGCAACTCTCCATCCAAGTCTCCATTTATACAAGTAAACTAGTATAGGTCAAGGTATGTTCTTCAACGCAGAGCCTTGCCCACACGAACAGCAAGCTATAAAGGGCCCAAACAAAAATCTAGTGTAAAACCATTCAAACGGGAACACCAACGGTCTAATCTATATAAAAAAACCAAGAAACGCTAATGAACCACATAAATAAACGACAACTACTGAACATCAGATCATATGATCTCCAATGTGACAACTATTCACACAAAATTAAAAAAAAACGTATACATGTACGTAAGCAACTATATCACTGTACTTTATGAGCACAACCCATATCGCAAAGCAAGCAACCACATGCCCTGACAAATAATATAAACGAGAAAATCAACACCTTGTTTATATACAAATGACTTCGATATTTTACAACTATACGTCACGGTACAGTCTTCAACGATGACTAAATTTCATACCGCATAGTCAGTTTATAAAGATCTCGACATGTGAAATGTATATAAAGCATTTGAAACGACAAAAGTAACGGCCTGATTTATGTATAAAAGAATGAAGATTAAACAAATATGATATACAGTAACAAACGACCACAACTGAATTACAGGCACATACATCCTCCTCTTAGACAGGGACAGTGGTACAACAGCACAAAAAAAAACATGATAGAAATTAACAAACAACACCACTCAATTACAGGCTTCTGACACAAACTAATTTGAAAGTGTAATTTCTCCCCTAACTCTGAACAGTTGTGTAACAGAACAACATGAGAACAAACACTAACTCAGCTGAAAAAGGCTTACCTCAACGGATGAATACAAGAAAGACATGCTTACATCAAACATTCGAAGTGGACGTGACAGGGTACTTATACATTCAAACAGCAAAAAGACACTAAGTATGGGTCTGAAAGTACTCGCAGATATTAAAACCTATTTCAAAGCCAATAACAACTTATTTGAAAATCAAGCATCTTAGACTTAGACATCGATCAGTACACATCAACAATCCAATTACAGAAGGGCGAAAAATACCAGAGGGACAGTAAAACTCTTATATCGAAAATATACTGACAATGCCATGGCTCAAAAAGGAAAAAGACAAACAGAAAAATAATCGTACACAAGATACAACACAGAAAACTAAAGACTAAGCAACAAAAACCCCACCAAAAACTGGGATGTATTTCACCTGCTTCAGAATGGTAAGCAGATCCCGCTCTACATCTGGCAAATTCGGAAGGTCACATTCGTGAAAAGAGAACTGGATTGTAGTTACGACAGAAGGAACACATCCGATATCATTTGTGAAACGAATATTTTATAACTGTCAACCAACTCGTGATAGCGTCCGTAAAATTTACGAAGGGATGATTTCAACTTCACCATTTGGAACTCTTGAATTAACATCTCCCTGGTGAGCAGCAACGTATATCATGGATATCATGACAGGAAATACAGGCCCTGGAATATCGTATCAATTGGGAATCATATATTTCTTAAATAAATATCGCAATATATACATGACACAAACAAATCCTAAAATTCGAGTATCGACAGAATGAAGTGCCTAGTTTGAGTTAAAAATACTGATAACAAAATCAATATCGTTACCAATAAAAGCAGTATTCAAAGATGTAATTTGAATCGGTAACCTTTCAGAATCAATGTATTGCGTGAACTCACGAGTGTTTATACATGTATGTAAGTTAGAAATATAATTTATAGAGGAATTGTTCATTCAGAAAATATATCATTCTTATCTGTATCGGTTATAACTTTGATAACCATTTCAATGAAAAATATGTGTGGAAAGAGTGTGTATATTATTTTGTAGAGTCATTGTATATTTCTCGATTTGCGTAGAATTGGTTTGAACTTTACCTTGCAGCAATTTAGCCTCAGGTGAACACAGGTGTGAATTCAAGTGTACACAGCTGTGAATGTTGTCATTTCGAATGAATTAACAGAAAGGGTATAGCGAGTTTAATACACCGATGACAATAGAGAAACAATAATTTAATTGTATAAATTTATTGAAAATATTTTTTAATTTCGGAAGTGTATGCAACATAAAAATGGAACAATTTTCGATAATGTTCTATGCAATTAGCATACAATTAAAATATTAAACTGAAAGAACCTTAAAATTAAATGTTGCGTTTCCCAAATAAAAATTATTGCACATCTGATTTACTTTATCGGAATTTTTTAACTTGTGTTTTAATCTGGCGATTTTTAAAGGCTAAGTATCGCAAATCTTTCGCAATTTTAAAGTGATTAATTGAAAAAAATACAACAGGGCAACTAGCATGATTTTTTTTCGTTAATATGATTGCTTGGACAGACGAGGCCAACCACTTGTATACAGATAACCAGAATTACCATATAAGCTCATGTTGTCTACACCATCAGAGAAGAGTTCCCATCGTCGAATTTGGTACATGAAGGCTTCCAAGAATGTACAAGTGGCATGTCTGACTCTAAACAGTTTGTAAACCGACTAAACAGTGACCTATAGACACCGAGCGCTAATTGGTCTTGATATTTGAAACTGCATGCATATATACGTTTTTGAGAGCGATTATTTATGTTGTGTCTGACGAAAACTGAATGCCTGCATGGTTATATCGTTCGTTTTGGTTTGGTGTGTTCCTTTAAAAAAAAGTATATATTTCACAAATATATACCACGAAGAAGCGCTGAAGGTATATACTACTCCCATTTTGTTTGGGTGTAAAAACAACGATGTTTACAGCAATACTTAATGAATAAAATGATGATGGTAGAACGAAATATGAGCGTCATGTGGCAAATATTACATGATCTCGGACCATGCCTAGTTGTCAATCTGTATTCCAATACAGCCATATTGAGTAGCTAGTATTACAGGGTTCTTATGTCGTTTTACTTTAAGATGTATGAAAGGTTCTCTCTCTCTATATATATATTATCGTATGTAACAATAATCAAACGTCTATAGGCAATAACTAATCGGGTATGAAGATTTTTTATACAGTTTACACAATCATTAATAAAGAAACACAGCAACACTACGATATAACAAATGGAAAACTTAATTATTTTGTAATAACCATGCCGCTATGCAGACATCAAGTAAAG
Organism: Mytilus edulis; assembly: GCF_963676685.1. Taxonomy (NCBI): domain Eukaryota; kingdom Metazoa; phylum Mollusca; class Bivalvia; order Mytilida; family Mytilidae; genus Mytilus; species Mytilus edulis. The sequence continues at coordinate 39,320,842 of NC_092355.1, forward strand.
TGCACGTGAATATCAATTAGGAACACGATGTGTGATTTTGTATAACTAAAAATATCAAAGCGAGCAATAACTTTGTCATGTAAACATTTGTTTCCCAATGTGCCTCTCTTTTTATATCCGCTTCTTTGCAATAACTAGTTTCCATTTTCGTCGATCATTCTCTTTTTTTTCTCTATTCGGTTATATATTGTTTTCAATATGCTACTCTATCTACACTTCTTAATTTTAATACAATGACAAATTCCCGTGTCATCCTAATCCTTATAAAGATATCGAGGACATAAGACAAAAAAAAAAACCCGGACAGACACAGAAGGGATTCTCAGCTTATCTTCAAGTGACTATAAGTGTTGCATTACTGTATATCTGCATCTTTGACAATCGACAATCGATTTTTTTTTCACAAAAAGGCTCCATAATCATGACAAAACATTATCTATTTCTCAAAAATTTCAAAGATCATGTTTATGATTTTTTTAAAACTTATTATCGGGCACAAATATGTGGTTCAATAAATGTTACCTGTGCACACCGGGTACATCAATAAAGAGACCATGCATGAACCTGTATTATTTAATTATGTCATACGAATTTTAGTCGACAGGATGTCACTGGAATACACAGGGACATGTATCGAATATACGTCCTTGGAACACCTAGCTGAATTTGTCACTCTGACGTTACATCTAACAACAATTCTGACATACATTTGTCAATTTGGGAGGAAGCCAAAGTATATTTAAAAAGATAACGAAATAAAATTTAAAAAAGAAACAGAACCTATACATTTTTCACCGAATATACCAGATAGGGTCACACATTTTACCGTAAAGTGTCTTTACAAATGACCGTTCTGAATTGATTCCGTATATCATTCAAAGATTAGTTAAAAAAAAAAACTCTTTTAATAAAGAAATTGAAATGTCCGATATTTCGATATTTTTTCATTTCTATAACCTGGCATTGAAATATTATATTACATTTGTATATCAACATATTATGCCCAAGCTAAAGCTCTTCCTAACATCGCTCCTTGTCAATAGCCGTTGAATAACATAATTAAAAAAATGATATTATAATAGTATAACTTTATTGATATGAAAAATTACCTTGTCTATATACGGAAATATTCTTGATATAAATCAATGTACTTTAAATAAAAGAGGCATACTGATGAATCTTTTGTATATCATTGATTGTTACAAGAACACTGCATTAATTGTGTCTTTCTTATAATTGAAACTTTTCTTCCTCATCAAATCTATATATGTGTTTATCAACGAGATCTTATCATATAAGGATTTGATAACTATAGCTATCAGCACTGCTGGGTTATTTTGTTATTAAAAGAATTTAATTACCAATCTCTCTCGAAAGAAGGTTGTTCAAAATGGTCGTCACACACCAACTTACTAGCTTGCTATATATGAAACTTTTTTCTATTACTCTCAGGCTGCACAACAATGCAATGCATGTCTTTCTTGTGTTGTGGGATCGGGAAACCTATGTACACTTTTGTCACAACCTCGTTTGACAGAACAACCCTACACTTAGCAAGATATTTTAACAATGTATGACGTCTACGGCAATACCCGATTGATTGATGATAACGCACGGTCAGTAATCCCCGAATCTGTTTGTTCTTTGTGGTTTATAGATGTCACCAGAAGTCACGTGACATTTTATATCGGACAGGCCGACAAGATGGCGATTTCCAAGAACTGATAATTAATTTCAAAAATCGATTTTGTTCTCTTCACATACAGAATTAAACTTTTTTTATTGATGAACATGTGGTTTATTATGCTTCAAGAACAAAATATAAATTTTTCATTTTTTTGCGGAGTTTCCCTTTAAATAATTACCGTCCAATTACATTACTTAACATAGATACAACACTACTGGCTTATGTGTTAGCACAAAGACTAAAACAAGTTTTACCATCTATTATAAGTCTAGACCAAACTGGATATGTAAAAAAATAGATATATTGGTTTTAATATAAGGCAAATTCAAGACATAATTGATTATTCAGAGAAATTTAATATAGAAGGAGCAGTACTATTTCTAGATTTCATTAAGGCTTTTGATTCTTTAGAATGGATCTTTATGACAGAAACTCTCAAAAAGTTTGGATTTAAAAGTGGATTTATCAGATGGGTTGAAACTTTGTATAATGATATTAAAGGGTGTATTCTGAATAATGGGTGGGTCTCAGGTCCATTTAAAATATACCGCGGTATTCGACAAGGGTGTCCCATTTCTGCTTTACTGTTTGATATAACTGTTGAATTAATGGCCATAAGATTAAGAAAAAAATAAGAACTTAAGGGAATAACAATAAAATTAGACGGACAATCTTGTAATTTAAAAATCTGTCAACTAGCAGACGACACAACATTATTTCTTCAGTCTCGTAAAGATGTAAGTCTGGCTCTCAGTATAAAAGAGACATTTGGAAGTCTATCAGGGCTGAAACTTAATAGGAATAAAACAGAAGGAATATGGTTAGGGAGATTAAAAAGCAGTAAAGATAAATATGAAAATATAAACTGGACAAATAAACCAGTCAAAAATCTAGGTATTTATTTTGGGAATGATAATAGGGAATGTCAAGCATAGAACATAGAAAAAATCTTGGATAAAATTACAAAACTTGTAGACAGATGGTCGAAAAGAAATTTAACATTGCTTGGAAAATTTTTAATTGTAAAAGCTCTTCTGCTACCAAATTTAACCTATTTTGCTACTAATGGTATTATTACGAAAGATAAGTTGCAAATCATTAACAATATAATTTAATTAAAAGGTTTGTTTGGAATGGAAGAAAAGATAAAGTAAAGAGGTCAATATTAACAACAAAATTATGCTGAAGGGGGCTTAAAAATGATTGATCTGGAGTCTTATATAATGTCAATACATATAAAATGAATTAAAAAAATAATACAATCAGAAAATGCTAACTGGTCGGGATTGCATAAACTATACCCAAATAAGTTTCAAATTGGCAAAAATTTGCTAATTTTCAAGATAAAAGTAAGAAACATAAAATTAATTGACAAAAAAATATGGAACAATTCACCACTATTCTTTCAAAAAACTGATTAAATCATGGATACATGTTAATCTGAATGAAGCTAAAAAATAATACAATATGTAACTTTGTAGAGATCAGAAAGCAAATAATATGGGACAATAGTTTGATAAAATTTAAAGGACAATGTCTGTTTTTTGATAAATGGATTGAAAGTGATATTCTATTTATAAATGACAAAATTGACAATAAAGGACAAATATCAGAAAAAGTTATCAATTTAAAACAAAAAAAACAAAAGTAATTGGATTGCTGAATTTTCAAAACTTAAAAAAGCCATACCAAATCACTGGGAGGAACTTTATTAACACTCTAGACAGTTTACACTGTAACAAGATGCAGAAAAATGATACAAATAATAATTTACAGGAGAAGCTTAAAACTGAGAGATCATTCAAAACTATAGTAAATATTAACAGAGAAAAATTAGACTAAGAGACCATGAGGATATACTGGGCATTAATAAAAGATATCTATAAGATAGTGCAAAGTCGAATAAAAACAGAAACACACATTGTTTTTTTTTGAAATGGGAAAAGATATTACATACAGGAAATATAAATAGTGAACTCAAAGACACTATAAAATTCACTTTTGAATACTTAAAAGATAATAAGATTAAGATGTTCATGTGGAAATTAATGCACTTCATCTTGGCAAATAAAGAGCTGTTATTTCAATGGAAAATTTCTGAAAATAAACTTCAAATACTTTCAAAGCGGTTTGTGTTTGTACAGGCCGACAAAGCAGCCAACAATGTGGTGGTGGTATGCCGTAAATACTACACGGACGTTCTTAAGAATGAAAATTTAAATTCATCTACATTCAAGTCCATCCGCTTCACAGAGAGTCATATAGTAAACAAGCATATCACAACCACATCAAAGCTTAAGGCTTCTTCTGAACATTTGAAGGTCCCTTCTATGTATTGGCTACCTAAACTACACAAACAAAAAAACATTTAAATATCGTTTCATCTCGGCCTCTAGTAAGTGTTCTACAACGAATCTTCCAGTGCTCTTAACTAGTTCATTAACTACTATTAAAGAGCTTATCATAAACTATTGTAATAAAATATATGAACATAGTAGTATAGACCATTTTTGAAGTGTAAAACATTATTTGGATGTTTTAGATAAATTACATGCTTTTGATGGTCCTTTTGATTCTGTTAATAGTTTAGATTTTTCTACTCTTTACACTACACTTCCACACATCTTATTAAACAAAAGTTTTCCTATTTAATTAAATGGTCGTGTGGTAAAGCTGAATGTAGATATATTTGCTGCAACTCATTTAAAGCTTTCTTCTCAAATGAGAAAGGTAAATATGCAAGATATATACTTACTGGAGGTGTGATGAGACTGAGAAATACCAATGTAATTATTGAAATAATTTTTTTACAATTTTTTTTAGAATATTACATTTACTGCGGCCAAATATGATGTAAATGACTGGTTCCCTTAGACTGGTGACAATAGCTAAAAAAGTAAACGGTCATGATGGTGTTTTTCATTTATTTTTGAATATCTGAATGAAAGTACTTGAAGTTACAGTAGGTTTTGGGTCTTGGGGAGTGTTAGAAAGTCATGAAAATCTGAAAAATGTTAACATTGTCGCCTATGGCAGGGAAATACTACCGTGCCACCTTAACCGAGATACATGTCTCTAATGTTGTCATGATAATTGCCGCTGTATTCAAATTCTTTTCTGTTTTTTTACACATGTAGCCCAAGTCATTAATTATGGAAGCATTCTTTGAAAACATTTCACTTGAATTATGCAGAAAAAGCTCTATGTTACCCCTCGGCAATAAATGCATGCAGTTGAATGGTGCCTGTTCTGAAGCTGGCTATGACAGGAAGAGAGTAACCTGGCCAGATGAAAAAAAAAACTGTTGAAAAGACTCACAGAGTTGTATATATGGCACACAATAAATTTTACATCCTCATTTACAAAATAAAAATGAATATGGAGAACAATTAGATGTCAGTCATCTATGCAACAATAAGAAATGTATCCTAATTGAACATCTTGTGCACGAGCCTCATTGTATAAATATGAACAGACATGAATGTTTTAAAAAAGAAACTGTTCGAAACTGCACTATCCGTACTGCATGGTATGATACAAAAGGTATTCCTATGATTTTTCAGCCTTCTTCGTGTACGCTTCATGATCACCTCTTGCTGTGTCGGCCAGTTTTTGTCGAATATTTTTTTGGCTCATTAGTAGCATACCCTTCTCATATTTATTTACCTCCTGATTTTTAGAGTATAATTCAAATTTTGCTTTAGCTTTCTGTTTCCTGTTCTTCATTTATTTAGCTAATTTTTTTATATTGTTTGTGGTTTTCATAAATTTTTTGTTCTTGCTGTAGGTGTGTGTGAACTTTAGATCCAGCTGTGACCGGGGTACCAACAGACAAGCATAAAGCCATAACGGATTCACCTGGGCCATGGTTTGCTGAAGAAACAGGAAACTTGGAAATTTTTGCTGAATGTATTACTTCTAGGTAAGGAACGCCTAATTATTCTATTGACACATTCAGATTTTTGGGTATTTGTTCCCAGTTGAGTGCGCTCTAATTCTTTTGGGCCCTGTCTGTAATTAATACATTTTCTTAATTCTGTCTGCTGTTTCAGAGTTAGATTTAATTTAAAGGTTTTAGGCAAATAGATGCTCCTGTTGATCCATGGATCTTCTATCCCCTTGTAAACAAAGGAATTTCTTTTACAGATACAATGTTTACTTTGATAACAAAGAATAATAGCATCAACTGTGTGAGACAGCTTTCTTTTGAAGGTTTGGAAATTCCCATCACAATGTTTTAATGCAGATTTGTATTCCGCATGACATCTTTGGCTTAGATCTAATGCGAATCTGCCGATTAGATCGTCTCGCTGTTTTTTAGTCCTAGCCGGCATCAAACTGTTTTCGGTGATTGTCAGAAAAGTGTTGCGTATCTATTAAATGCTCAGGTGTTACTTTTGAATTATAATTAGATGACAATTGCTCAGCTGCTCTATTGACACTGCTGTCAGGATCTGTAGTAATGTGTCTTACTTCAAAACCCTCACTGTACAGTTTGGATAAACTCCCACTTGCACTCCGCTGCTCATTCCCTATGCTTTCGACCAAAGGAAGACTAAACAAACGTATGTGCGGTCATAGATTAGACATTAACCTCAATGCTAACGACATTTTATACCAGCATTTCAATCAGCCCGATCATTCCATCATTTCTATGACAGTTCGCATTACTGTAAACCGGGAAATTTCGCGCCGTCTTTATTTCGCGATTTGCCAAGTCAATCTAGATTCGCGTCGTTTTAAATTCGCGTTTTTCCGATGTCCCGAAAAAATATCTTTAAATTTTAAAACTGCACATTTGTTTGTGTACCGTTAATTAGTGAACTATATTATACTTGTATGTCGGTAGTAACTTAATCTGATATCAATCAATAAATTGTTTGGACGAGTGAATAGTTTTCACTTGTAAATAAAAATAAAATCTAAATTCATTAGTTGTTTCTTAAGCTATCGTAGTGGAAAGATGTATAAATTTCTGATTAAAACTTCATCACCGAGGCCTCCCTTACTTCCGAAAACGGACAATCCGGCATTTCAAAGTGCAAATACAGAAGTTGAAAATATCTTGGTAGACAATTCACCTGTTGGTAAAGGTGGCACAAAACGTAAACGGGGAAATTACACTAATTATTCACCAGAGGTTCGTGCTAAAATGGCAAAATATGCTATTGAAAATGGTGTTCAAAATACTGCAAGGAAATTTACAACTGATCTTGGAAGTCCTGTGAATGAATCAACTATTCGGAGCATAAAGTCTTCATATATGAGACGTGGATTACATAAACAATTTGAAAATGCAGCCGAACTTCCTAAAAAAGATCGTGGTAGACCTCTTCTTCTTGGGAAGTACGATGCAGAATTGTTGGATTACATAAAAAGCATACGAGAATTCGGTGGGATAGTTAATAATCAAATAGTTATTTCGTCTGCTAAAGGAATACTCAAGTATCATGATTCTGAACTTTTAGAAACCTTAGATTTAACGAAGACTTGGGCTGAATCTGTGTTACATCGTTTGGGATATACAAAACGTAAGGGAACGAAGGCAGCAAGGTCCCAACCAGAAGACTTCGAAAAAACAAAACAGGATTACATTGATAGAATTGAAAAATGTGTTGAGGAAAATAATATTCCAGATGATTTAATTTTCAATTGGGACCAAACTGGTGTAAATCTTATTCCCGGTGGTGACTGGACAATGGACGCTAAAGGCAGTAAGCAGGTGAATATTGTTGGCATAAACGATAAACGTCAAATCACTGCGTTGTTAACAATATCTAAGTCTGGTGTTCTTCTTCCTCCACAGATTATTTATGCCGGGACAACTGAACAATGTCATCCAAAATATGGGTTTCCTAAGTCATGGAATATTTACCATTCTGAAAATCATTGGAGCAATACTGACACTATGTTGCATTACATAGAACATTTGCTTGTGCCGTATGTAACGGATAAACGTGATGAACTTGATTTACCCTTAAAACAGCCTGCTTTAGCGATATTTGATGTGTTTAGTGCTCATAGACATGCATCCGTTTTAGATGCTCTACACAGAGCCAACATTAAAGTAGTGTATGTTCCAGCTGGATGTACAGACCAGTTACAGCCCCTTGATTTACGTGTCAACAAAGTGTATAAAGATATTTTAAGGGCAAAGTTCCAAGATTGGTATGCAGACGAAGTGGCAAAATTTCTCAAAAAAAAGAAAAAACTTGATAAATTTGAAATTGACATGAGATTAAGCGTTAATAAACCACTGCACGCCCGCTGGATAGTGAAAACACAAAAACAATTAGAAACAAAGAATGACCTTATTCGTAGCGCTTTCGAAGCCGCAGGGATAACAGTTAATCAATAAATCCTTTGATCTATGTGACAGCTACAATGTGTTAATCGGTATTTAACGATTTACAGGTGTACTTTACCTAACTGTAATGTGTGTTGTTTTTATAACAATTTTATCAGTGTCGGAATTAGACTTGAGATAATTTTTAATCCATTTGTCATTTTTATTAATAAATATTTTATTACCAAATGTCTTTGTATATATAAACTTTTAGAATCAAAGGTAAAGTAGTGTCCATTAAAAAGTTGTTGGTATACATTTGTGGTCGACATATACTTTTTTCCGATCATGTGCTTTGAGTAGATTTTGTTCATGACTATACTTCGATATAGGTAGGAAACACATCTTTTCCAGTTAAATATTCGCGGTAGTTTTATTTTCGCGTACCAACTGCTACCGCGAAAATAGCGAAAATAAAACTACCGCGAAAATTTCCCGGTTTACAGTATCAAAAAGATATACCATAGCTCTAACAATCCTAATCTTTCAACGACCCTCCGTAGACAAAAAGAAGACTACTAAATTAGACAATCGGGAGCTGCAACACCGTATGGCTGCAATTACAAAATTGATGGTATAGGTATTCTATCTAGTCGTTCGTGTAACTCGGTGAATGTGATGAATATTTTCAACTCGACTCCTCGACGTAGACGCAGTCATGGTCATCGTCATTATACATCACCTTCTCTGCATGATGTCTCTATTAACGACTTGCTGCCATTCATACAAAAGCCGTTAGGTATTCATCACATTCGCACGAAACTTTATTCATTACCCCTTTCAAAACTTCATTCTCTGTTCAATTTATGTTTGGAATCCACTGTTCATTCAAACCAATACAAACTTCAAGCTATAATTTCGGATATTGCAAGTCACAGACTTTTCAAGCCAGTTTGCATTGGAAAAGATGAAAAAGAGAAAAGATCTTTTCTTAATCTTTCCTTTGCCAACAAAGGTCTCGATGGCGTCAACCTAGGCAATATCCTTCATCATAAATTAGTTCAATCGAAAATACCTCCTTATTTCAAAGACCAGTCTGTACCAATAATTTCTTATACCTATACCAAACCTACTGCAACTAAAATTTTCAATTACAAACGCGTTTTGCAGAATCTCGATATTGACGACTTCAAGTCTAAACCTCCTGATTGCACTTGTGCTAGTTCCCAATTCACATATAATCCTTCTGGCCACGTTATTACCGGTGACCTTAACATTGTTAATAACACTTCTCTACGAAATGTGTCATCGAAAGGTCCGAAATATCGTGAGCCTAAATCCATCAATTGGAAATACAACTTTAAAATTTTGATGGATTCAGTCGAGGATTATGCCAGGCAATGTGCTAAACGTGAAAAGGAAGACGTAGACACTCTATCCGAATGAATTAAGGCAGTGAGGTCGTTAATAAAAATCAGAATTAAGAAACTGAATGGGTCCATCAATGCCCATGCTACGTCAATCTTTAAAGACCCAAATGTTGCTAAACACTTATCCGACCTCCATGATAAATATGTTGTTGTCCCCGCAGACAAAGCCCCAAATAACATCGTTTTTGTCTGTAAAAGTCACTACATTACTTGCTTGATAAACGAATTAGGTATAGACAATTCACTTGGAAACTCAACATATACCCTCACGACACTTACTAAAGAGGAAATCCTGGATAATCATAGGTCTGTTCTTTGTTCCTTTGGTATTTCAACCAAAGATGAAGAACTGGATCTTCCATCACTGTATTGGATACCTAAACTACATAAGTGTCCTTACAAACAACGGTATTTTGCTGGGTCTTCCAAGTGCTCCACGAAACCTCTTTCTAAATTATTAACATCTATTTTATCAGCAATCAAAGACGGGCTTCAAAGTTATTGTGAAACTGCCTATTCTAGAGGTGGCGTGAAAGATCTTTTAGAGTACATACAATCCAACTCTCTTTCCTCTTGTAACAGTATTAAAACATTTAACTTTTCTACTCTTTACACAAGTATTCCACATTCCAAACTAAAAGACAAATTGAAAGAGTTAGTATTACTTTGCTTCATAAAAAAGAATGGCCAACGTAGATACAAGTAGCTTGTCTTAGGGAGGGATAAATCATTCTTTGTAAAGAATCACTCTGATTCAAACAAAAAATTCTCTGAAACCGATATTATCAAGATGCTTGATTTCTTGATTGACAACATATTTGTACCGTTCGGAGGACGTGTTTTTCAACAGACTGTCGGCATCCCAATGGGAACAAACTGAGCCCCTCTACTTGCCGACTTGTTTCTTTATTATTATGAGGCTGACTTCATGCAAGAACTTCTTAGGAAGAAAGATAAGAAGTTAGCAATATCCTTTAACTCTACTTTCCGCTATATAGATGACGTTCTTTCACTAAACAATTCAAAATTTGGTGACTATGTGGAACGCATCTATCCCATCGAATTGGAGATAAAGGATACTACAGATACAGTTAAGTCGGCTTCATATCTTGACTTACATCTAGAAATTGACAATGAGGGTCGGTTGAAAAATAAAACTTTTCGACAAAAGAGATCATTTCAGCTTTCCAATTGTGAACTTTCCATTTCTAAGTAGCAACATTCAAGCAGCACCTGCATACGGGGTATATATCTCCCAACTGATACGATATTCCCGTGCTTGCATTTCCTACCATGATTTTCTTGATAGAGGGTTACAGCTCACAAGGAAGCTTATAAACCAAGAGTTCCAAATGGTGAAGTTGAAATCGTCCCTTCGTAAATTTTACGGACGCCATCACGAGTTGGTTGACCGTTATGGAATAACCGTTTCACAAATGATATCGGATATGTTCCTTACGTCGTAACTACAATCCCCTTCCCTTTCATGAATGTGACCTACCGAATTAGACTATTTACCGGATTTGTAATCACATAAGCAACACGACGGGTGCCACATGTGGAGCAGAATCTGCTTACCCTTCCGGAGCACCTGAGATCACCCCTAGTTTTTGGTGGGGTTCGTGTTGTTTATTCTTTAGTTTTCTATGTTGTGTCATATGTACTATTGTTTTTCTGTTTGTCTTTTTCATTTTTAGCCATGGCGTTGTCAGTTTGTTTTAGATTTATGAGTTTGACTGTCCCTTTGGTATCTTTCGTCTCTCTTTTACTTATATGTCATTTAATTCTGGTATCGTATTGAAAACACATCAAACGATTGGACAACAGCTGTCATATTTCTGACTTCGTACAGGCATTTTTAAAATGTACAAAATGGTGGTTTGATCCTGGTTTTATTCAGATGCAATCCACTGTGTATTGTACTGTCTTATTTCGAAAAAGGGGAAATGCTTTTGTAAGATGTTTGTTTATTGAAAATACAAGCGAACAGGGTCCAAAAATTTCATGCGAAATTTCAGTTTAACATTTATAATATCGTGCTTTAAGAGTTTTTATTCTTTTTCCAAACATTTCAAAACTGTAAGTTTCATAATTATATTACTCAGACAACAAAAGAAAATAGAACTCATAATAAATATGTCATAATTATATCTCCTCTTAAGGTAGATGGGGTGTCTAAATTATAATCCATAGAATTTTTTAATAATTTGCCAAAATGTAGTTTAAATTATGCTGTTTAAAAAAAAGTAATAAAAAGATTCGGTCACCGGGCTTTTTTTCATGCTACACGGTGATTAAAATTGACAAATTTTGTATAGATTATGCATTGAAAACCCAATTTTCTGCAATAAAGCGTAAACTACACCATAGAATTTTGAGATAACATATGAGAAGATAGCTTTAATAGTATGCTTTCAGTTAAGAAAAAGAAAAAAGGGGGTCACCGGACCCATTTTCTTGCTACATAATAAAATAGAGAAATTCCTAACACATTCTATTGTAAAAGTACCTCAATCTGAATTATCTGCCCTTGTATTTGAGTTGCCTCCCTTTATGTGGCAAAGTTGGAAAAAATTTGATCAAACAAAAGTTTTCTGTTTTTTATAAAATACAATCATAAATATGATAAAACATGTCATTTTCTATATAGAAGTGGAAGTTCTTACACATGAATTACCTACTACTCTAAAAATTTGCACATTCTATTAAAGATCTAGACCTTATTTTCTGGTATTTCCAAATCCAAGATGGAGGAAGACACCCTATCTACCTTAAATAGGAAAATGTGTTTTTTAAACATTACTATCAATGATTAATGGTAAAAAGAAGAATACAATGACTTGCTTTACGGTATTTCAAGCATTTGAAATACACACACATTTGAAATCTATTGACAGAACAGTAACACTTCTTTGACGTTTTGATCACACTGTGCTTTCTCATATCTAGATAACTATAGCATAGGCCATATTCAAGTCCCAAGTAAGGAGCCTGCTATTCAGTGGAACCCGTTTGTTCCTGTATGTAATACTTGCATTTCGTGCATTATTTTAGTTTGTACAAATACAGGCCACTTGTTTTCACGTTTGAATTGCTTAACATTTGTTTTTTAGAGCCTTTAAAACCTGACAATGCAGTATGGGTTTTACTCATTGTTGAAGGCCATACCGTGACATTTAGTTGTTGATTTCTTTGGCAGCTTATCTCTTGTTGAGAGTTTTCTCATTGGATATCGTACTACATCTTCTTTTAATTTAATGTTTTCCTTATTCTTTCGTAAATCATAAGTTAGACAGTCTTCGTATATCTTTAACCCTTATAAGATTAAGGTTTTGGTTGTAGTTTACCATGAAGTTGTTACATCAATTTAAAACGTAGAATACATGCTCATTATAAGGCGACCTTTTACAATTAATCGGATTGTTCCAATACCATTGGTCGCAATACAATTTACCGGGTTGCTTCAATACCGATATTCCCTATTAAATTTACCGGATTGCTTCGATACAAATTTTCTCAATACAATTTACGGGATTGATTCAAGACCAATGATCTTAATTAAATGAACCGCATTGATTCTCAACCAATTTTATAAATAAAATCATCCTGATTGATCCAATACCAATGGTCTGAATACAATTTGTACATATGCAGCATCAATGTAAATAACTAATTTCTAAATAAACGTATTTGAGACTGGTGTACACAAGTTATGTTGTTGTTTGATCAAAGCTGCAGTAGATGCAACAACTACCTTTTATGGTTTGTCTACAACGTAACAAGTGTAACACATGACATGTATGTACTTGAACAAGAACAGCTAATGACCTACCTGTCTTGAAACAAGTACAATAAATATCTTGCCTGAAATGATATCATTAATTACAACAATTTTGAATGAAATGGAAAGTCATCACAAGCAATGAATTTCAAATATTTACTAATTTGTGAAGTTCATGTACACCAAGTACCGTTATTGACTTTTCATGAATTCAACCCATAAGAAGCAGACTATTCTGGATTGAAAACCAGTCTAGCCAGTGAGTTCCATGATTTGAACAACCATTGATGTTCCTGTTATACAAACCAGTACAACCAATGATGTAACGTGATTAGGAACAAGTAAAACCATTGCCTCACTTGCATTAGAAACAAATGCAATCAGTGACTTCGCTGGATTAAAAAGCAGTAAAACTATTGACTTAACTGGATTACAAAGCAGTACAACTATTGATTTTTTTGAATTAAAAAGCAGTACAACTATTGATTATTTTTGGATTACAAAGCAGTACAACTATTGTTTTTTTTTATTACAAAGCAGTACAACTATTGACTTAACTGGATTACAAAGCAGTACAACTATTGATTTTTTTGGATTACAAAGCATTACAACTATTGATCTTTTTGGATTACAAAGCAGTACAACTATTGATTTTTTGGATTACAAAGCAGTACAACTATTGATTTTTTTGGAATTACAAAGCAGTACAGTTATTGAATTTTTTGGATTACAAAGCAGTACAACTATTGATTATTTTTGGATTACAAAGCAGTACAACTATTGATTTTTTTGGATTACAAAGCAGTACAACTATTGTGTTAATAGGTGTTTCTCATTTCTCTTTTCTATGAGCAAAGTGTCCCTTTTAAAGGCCGTACTATTTAACCTATTATTGTTTACTTTTCTAAATATTGACGTGGATGTAGAGTTGTCTTATTGACGCTCATAACACTTCTTATTTGTTTATATTATTCACCAATCAATCGATATATTAAACAAATCATTTTTCCAATCGAAATTCTAGATTCCCTTTAATTTTGTTTTAATTTCATAAGCTTTGTTCACCCTATACGATAAGAAACAAAACGTTATACACTTGCCATTTAATTGCGTATACATGTACACTTTGTAGCTTCTTTATTTTTAAAAATAAATGGTGATTATTATAGTAATCGCCCTTTTTATATTGAAATTATATAAACAATCAAACAAATATCAAAACTATATGAATCTATTTGTTTTAAGTCGATAAAATATACATACAAAATGGAAAGTGTTAAAAAAAATGCATCGTATTAAAACATTTATTTGATAAGATTGCAAAAACTGCCCTATAGAAACGGTCAACGTTCAATTAATATCAAGTATTTTTCCCAATTCATGTTGTATTAATGAATTTAGTACCAGTCAATAGTCTCGTGTCACTTTTGTAATGTGGAGATTAGCTATTTCCAATGCATAAAATATGTTGAATTTGAAATCATTCGTTGCCCAATCATGTAGCTTGTTTAAACCTATGATACGGGCTATCTTAGACTTGCCGTGAGATGAAAAATGTTTGCGCCTTGTTGATGACCTCACTGTGACTTTTTATCCGAGATTACTCTGATGTCCAACGGTTGTTTTCCAAGACAAGCATGGGCTTCGGAATGTCAAAGCACGTCCCATATCAAAAAGTGGATATTTGCCCGTCCAAAAGGGATGTGCTGCTACGTTGCTTCTGTTACCGAAAGACGACTTTGGATCCATATAAATCGGTCCTCAATTTATTTAATTTGCCATTGATCTCTTCATTTATGTAAGTTTCATCTACCTGCCACCCTTTACTTCTCATATTTAGACAGTTTTCCTTGTCTGTTGGACGTCAGACTATATGGTTTTGAGATGCAGAACAGCAAGACATGCTCACGTTTTTTTTTGTTTTTTTTTTCGGGAGAGAGTTCTGATTTTATGTCAATGTTGGATACTGCATTCCCTTCGTTTTTCTATCTTATTGTTCTTTCACTTGTTTCATGTTGATGGCATCACTATGACTTTGGGATGCAAAAAAAGCAACAATTCATATCCTTCATATCCTTCGTGTTTTTTTTCTTTTTTGTTGTATCATTCTCTCACTTGTTTCAAGTAGATTGTTATCATAGATTATCGTTATTCATCTCAACGAGATTGATTTTCTCGCTTGAGTCGGAACGGCGAAAACGAGAAACGGAATCGAGTTGAGATGACCAATGATAATCTATTTATCGCTGTTTCATCTATGATGACGTTGTCAATTTCATGCCAATTTCATTAGCAACGTCACATAAGATTAAGGGAAATTGCTGGTGATATGAAAAATATCATGTGGTTAAATATTTTTAAATGAGAGTTACCTTCCTCGTGAAATGTATGAAATGTATGTTTAACATAACCCCAACAGAGGAACCTTCTAAAATTTATCATAGTTAGTAGAAAGCATAAAGTAACGAATACAAAATGGTATTTGAAGGGTATCACGAGGTCAAATCATTGTAATTTTATGATATTTGTAAGTATAACACTCATATGACTTTTTTTAATTACATTTCTGAGAGATCATGAACAAGTATAGGTGTAATGCTTTTTCGAAGACAATAGACATCTACAAGACGTAATGTTATAATACACTTGTGGTGATTGTGTCACAGCCGAGGTACATAATGTACAAAGCTTGGTCGAAGGAGGTCTTGGTAAGAAAAATGAAGTAGAAGTGGTTTTGAAAAACGCAAAGGCATTGTCTGCTAAGCAGTTACGAATCGTTAGAAAAAAGCAAGAAAGATTGAAAAGGGAAGTCAAAATTAGATGGGAAAAAAATGCCCCAGATTCTTAAAATGATGACAATGTTTAAATTTATAATACTAACCTTATTCTTAAAAATGATCTTAATATGTATACATAATTGTAAGGGTCTGAAAAATGTGAATATTTTTCAGAATTCTGTATATGTATTATACCATAGGCATATTCGTTCTCCCTGTTACAGGAAACATTTTGGGATGATGACTATTATAACTGAAACCTGAATTCATTTTTTTTTAAACTTTAATGTTCCAGAAGAACGCACACCTAAATTATATATCGATGGAAAGAGGAAACGTGAACAATAAGAACAGTTTGGTTGTAAAAACTCAGAATATCGCATTTTTGTGAAATTGAGGTCAAAGGTCAGACCTAAAAATATACATTGATAATAAATTTTTCAACCACAAGGACAAAAAGGAGAAATTTTCTTATGTTTTCCATATTCGTGGTTACAGGGATGATTGGGAAGTATCCGTATTGAAACTGCAAAACAAATATATCACATTCTTTAAAACAAGCATTTGGATAAGTCTCTAAAGAGGCAATTATGTCGGCTAGTAACTTGAACCACTCCGTTTTGTTGTCGTCTTAATAGAGACTACTCAAAACCCTTCGCTTTTACCAGAACCAAAAACTTTCCGTCAAGCATTAGCACTGTACCTTTTCTCGGTCCAGCCTTTAAGTGATTAAGTAAACATTAAATACAATAACTGCTCTTAGATACTTATCGGTGTACTATTTTATGTAAGGCAGTAGGACATCATTTGCATAATCATCAAATATTTTTTGCAAGTGGTGTCCTGGAATTAACCATGATTGCTGGCCAACCAACGAAATATGCGTCAGAATTGGGATCAGTTTATGGCAAATTGCACAATATTTCAAGCATACCAATTTGATACAAGCCCATAAATTTCAGAAAATGGGTGAGGTTAGGGGATAAAAGGGCACCAAAAACGCCAAAAGAAGGAAAATAACGAGTTTTGGCCATTGGTTCCTAAAATTTAATAGTGTTCATCTACGTGACACAGAAAAAATTATTGCGATTTAGACAGCCAAAACAGTTTTCATGACATTGGAATAAAAAAAATCCTGGGTCATGTTGGCGCAAGCACTTAAAAAATAACAATTTGTTGTAAAATCATCTGCAAAATGTATAATAATTACAATATTTGAATGATAACAGAAAGTTAACCCCCTCACCCCAACCAGTTGCGAAAATAAGAGGTGTTGAAGTTCATCCAAACAAACTTCAAACAAGGAATGTTTTAACATGATAAGTAGCTTTCCAAAACAGAATTAGAAAACAAGAGAAAATAGGGGGCCAAAAACAGGCCTTAACGTACCTTGTCCTTTCAGTAAATTAGATAACTCAGGCTAACTGGTATAGTAAAATTATTTCACCGAATAGCCAACACTGACCATGTGTGCACTTAAGTATGTAAATCAATATTGCAGCATTATGAATCATATTTGTTTTTTTTATGTCAGGATCCTAAACCTACAAGTCACTACATACATGGACATATCAAACGAGTTGGGATCGATATATTTATATCGTTGAATGATGTCAAAGGAACACCACAGTCAAAAAAGGAAAATAAACATTAAGTGCATGAACATTTTGTTTTTAATTTTCTTTTGTGCAGAGATTTCTGTTTCGAAATTTTGTCCTATGATTTTTTTTTACATTAACTGGTTATAAAAGTAAAGATAAGAAATACATAAATGCGTCTCCAAAGTATGTTGCGATTGGTGATGTGTTTATGATGATATTTTTCTTCATAAAACATGAGCTTTCAGCGTTTCGATCTCTGGAACCCATATACAATAGTTCTGTCACAGACACGCTGATGTATGTTACGGCCACTAGCCGCCTCTTCGGAGTTCGGGCATACACTAAAGAAATGTCAAACTACGCCAATAAACTCATCATAGATACCAGGATCACAATTTTATATTTACGTCAGACGCGCATTTCGTCTATAAAACACTCATCAGTGACGCTGGAATCAATAAATGTTTTAAAGGCCAAATAGAGAACAACGTTGAAGAGCATTGAGGACCAAAAACATCCTAATATTTTGCAAAATACAGCAAAAGTAATCTATTCCACATTAGGTATCTGTATCAATTTAGACTTCAGCTTCCATTTAAATATATTCATATTTCTGGACGTACATATGGCGGGGTTTAGGCTATTCTATTCAATCGTAGTTGATGGAAAACATTTTTTTCATGTTTTTATATAACTATCTTGAATTCGTTATTACTTAATTATTTCTGTTTTGCAAAATATAATTATATATTTGTCAAAAAAGTGGCATTAAATCGTAGAGGCAGTCTCAATATGTAAAAGAATAAAACATTTTGATCTTTTTGGATTTTCATCTGTCCCCTAGAAAATATCATCCTGTTTTAGTTAAAGTATATGACTTCCTGACTTTGTATTATAGGATTGAATGTATGATACAAATGACAGTAAAAATAAAATACAGTAACTACACAAAATTGTCGGTATAAATTTGGGGTGCCAGCATGTCCTCCTTTTATTCAATGTACTCGATATATAAATACATAACTAAATTTCAGTAGTTTTGATACCTCAGGCTGATTGGCATAGCAAAATTATTTGAACGTATCAACCAAAACTGACCATAATAGTATTTGAACTTTAGTGTGTAAATCTATATGGCTGCCTTAAAAATCAGAAGTTGGTTTTTTTTAATGCTAGAATGGATTGTAATATACACATAAAAGCAATATTGGAACACAATGAATGCACAATCTTTGCCGTATTTATTAAGAATGTCACTCTTTAATCTCTGTATTCATTAACCATCACTGAAGTTAGTAGTTCAGGATGGTTTGTATTACAAAATTATTTAACTGCATCTTCCAACACTGACATGTCTGATTGCATTTGTACTTTATCATGTTTATATTAAAAAGTATACGAGGTTCTGTTGTGGGAATAGTATACTGTTAGTGTATTATGTCGGTTAATTAATTTTTATTTTAACTTAACGTCAAGTGGTAACTATTTATTTCATGCATACAACGATTTTATTTTTCGGACGTCCCATAATCGTTTATAACCGTCAAAGACAAATCTGGCGAAATTGACGAGATTTTTATTATTATATATTACTTTATTTATCTGTACACTGTAGAATTTTCGTTAGAATATTACAGTGAAACCTGTTTAAACTGAACCTCTTCGGGACTTAAGTTTTTGGTCGGTTTTGTTCTTAAAAAGGTGAAAAATCACAAATTTACAAAATTGACAGCATGGTAAATTTGAAACAAAAAAGCATCAAAATATGATTACAATTTCTTATATTAACACCTACCTATGGTTTACCACGGCCCCAGCTTGTCTGGCGAAACAGCCGTTGGACGTCAGAGTAATCTCGGACTATGTCTTTGGGTTGGTGTCGCATTAATGTATACCTTTATCTCCTTTTATTCACTTGGGTATAGAAATATTGACATCTCTAGACCTCTGCGTCCCACAGTATACCCTTGCTAAATGGGTGCGTTTGTTTGGCTTATTGGTTATGTAAGTACGCAGCTTTGCCCGATCAAAATATAATAGGAAGATATATCAGATGCCTTGTGCAGTGAGAATTCCACGCTATCTTTACCTTAAAAAAAACATTAGAGGGAAAGACGATCTACGCACGAGTTGAATGATTGAAATGTATAAACATCAAGAAAGGTCAGCTTAATCTTTTTAAATAAGTCGCATGGCTGATTTTCACAACATTTTTTGTGACTTTTGCTAGAACAATAGTAGATGAAAAAAAATATATAACAAAACCGATCAGCAAGACAATATAATAAAAAAAAAAATGAAACGCTCAAAATAAGTTGAATCTTTTTTATAAATTGTTGTCAACCTTGTTTTCTTCATCATCATTCTTTTTTTTGTTGTTGCTTTTATGACAACTATTATACCAGTCTGAGATATAAATACTCTTGAAACAGCAAATGTAAATAAAAATGGAAAACTGTTTGAAACTGTAATCAACTGAGGACAAATGATTATAAATCACTAAATGAAGCTGATTAATTTATTGCTCGTTTGTGTCCAGTGGCAAATATGTCATGCATATTCACGACTAGATTCAAAGTGGATCAATTTGAAGCAAATGTTTTCAAATTTAGAGTGGCACTTTTTACAATAAGGCAGAGCGTTCGCTAGATGTAAAACGTATGCCGTAATAGAATAGATTTGAACCATAATGATCGAACTCGTAAGTTAAGCCCTTGAAATTGTAAATTAAGGTATTTTGCTGAGTGTTTTTTTCCTAATCCTATTTCGGACCCCCCTGATTTTAAGAGGGCGTATCTAATTAGTCATGCCCGATTAACTTTAATTGAATTGAACCTCAACTTAAAGACCTACATCGGGTAAATAAGTTCGAGGTACAATAAGTAGACAATAGAAATCCTTTGTGAAATAAGATCGTCCCAGGTATCTTAGAAAATAAATTTGCGTTGAATAACAATGAAAAATGCAAGAGCATGTTTGTAAAACATATATATGCCCTGAACTTCTCAGGGTTTAAACTAACACTAATTTTCTTAACTACCCCTACCTCGAATGAAAGGTTAGCTCATATTTCAATGTAAACAATATGCACATGTAAATTTACTGGTAACATTCCCACGTTATGTCTTTATGAGATGGAACACAGAGAGCATAACTGGGAACCATTACTAGTATGTAAACAAAATTAATTTTCTATGAATATTCAAGATCTCCCCAAAAGAGGCGTGTTTGAGAAACAGCTGTATTTACAAAGTGCAACCTATAAACCTAGATATGATTTAACATTCTAACATTGTTAAATTTAGGACCCTTTGGACCTCGATGTGGTATTATCTAAGTAATAATGAATATAAGTACAGGTTAAGATTCAGCATTTCAAAATAATCTATATAATCATATTCAATTTTTGTTGAAATCACTCACAGTTGCAAAATGTTTTCTATCAATAATATTACAAAATTAATGTAATTTCAACTGATCGGGCGGAGCTTACGTTTCAATTTGCATAAGGACAGTCTATTCGAAGATGTGTGTGATAAGGATGATTGTCATTTTAATTATCATTACTGATTTCTAATCACCTATCAGTGTCACAAAACCGATATACAAATGAGTGTACGATATATGTTGAAAATTTATAGCATTTATATGTGCTAAAGCAGAGTATTTTAAATTATCTTACCTCCTATACATTTCCAGGAATATGATTGGTTAAAAGCGTCCGCGTGCAAACCGTGTATATTTGATATTAGGTTAGTAGGGAGGCGGGGCTTATCTCATACACGGTTAGTAGTGGAGTTACGTCCCTTTATATTCCTTATTAGGTAAGAAGGGGGCGGGGCTTATTTCATACACGGTTAGTAATGGTGTTATGTCCCTTTATAAAAAACAAAACGGTACTGAGAAAAAATCTTAAAAGTTCCAACAGACGAAGAAATTGATGATTAAGATTGAATTAAATTCATTTAAACCTTACAAGTCGTTATTCTTGGCATCTGTTTTTGTAGGATCAATGGAAGTATTTTCTTAGTGCTCACAGCATTGAAGACTTGCTCATTTTGAGAATCACTAGTATTAATTTCACCCCATATGGAATTTACTGACCCCATATATACCGTATTAGGTCACTAGCACACTATGTAACTAATAGTATCGGCTATTGTGTTATTCTAATTGAAACTTTTCTGATTGTGAGATTTATTTCAAATGTGATTTATAAAAACATATGTATAAAAATTTTTTTTTTCCTTCCTTAAATATGATCAATTCTATTTGCAACTTATCCCTGTGCCCTCCTCCCCACTAAAAAGACCCCATTCGGAATAAAGGGTAGAAAAAAAGTATTTCAAAACCTTATAGATTAACGACATATGCATATTTTGTAACTGATGTCGTCATAGTTTTACTTTCATATTCACAAATTCCAAAATGTGACAAAACTTTATAAACTTGCTTAACAATAAAACCAACGGCTGTGTCTCATTATCTATTGCGGAAATACACATAAAATGTTTATAGATATAAGGAAATGTGGTATGAGTGCCAATGAGTGCCAACTCTCCATCCATGTCACAATTTATAAAAGAAAACCATTATAGGTCAAAGTACGGTCTTCAACACGGAGCCTTGGTTTACACCGAACAGCAAGCTATAACGGGCCCCCAAAATTACTAGTGTAAACCCATTCAAACGGGACAACCAACGGTGTAATTATCTGAAAAACGAAAAACACTTATGAACCACACGACAACTACTAAACATCAGATTCATGACTTAGGACAGGAGCAAACATTTACATATTTAAATCGGATCAATGGCCATAATATAAGTGGACAATTTACTGATGAATTTATCCAAAAACACCTGTTTATAGATGAACTGGTCTATGATGAGCGAACTGGTTAAACCCCGCCCAGTCAAGTGAAATAAATCAAGTAATACATGTAATTCAATGTCTTTAAAAAAAATTAAAACTTATTTGTAATTATCTTCAAAATGTCTAAAGTAAATTTCTAACTATAGTAACTCCTATTAGCTTTCAATCATCAACACTTCAAATAAATCAAATGTCTCTCCAATTGTATTTTTGAGAAAAGTCATTTAACAAGACATATAAACAGGTGAAAATTATCTTTAAAGGCTAATTGCAATTAAACGTTATGTATATAAACAACAATTTCTGTTCAAAGGAAAGTAACTCAAAAAAATAAATAATAACACTTTTGGATATTAAAAAGGGCGATCACTCAACAACGAGAAAACCTTCATTTAGTCGAAAGAAACAACATATTTCAATTTGATAAAAAAAATGTCATGGTTTTTATGTTATTGAGCTAACACCGTTTGGCTGCCGCCCGTCCGCCAGTTAGCCGTTCATCCCCAAATCATTTACCAATTGTTATGCCCCACCTACGATAGTAAAGGGGCATTATGTTTTTTTTTCTTCTAATCTGTGCGTCCGTTCATTCGTTCATCTGTCCGTAAGTTCGTTAGTCCGTCCGTCTGTCCCGCTTCAGGTTACAGTTTTTGGTCAAGGTAGGTTTTAATGAAGTTGAAGTCCAATTACTTTGAAACTTAGTACACATGTTTTGCGTGAGATGATCTTTCTAATTGTAATGCCAAATTAAAGTTTGACCCCAATTTCAGGGTCCACTGAATATAGAAAATTATAGTTCGATGTTCTATTTTTGGTTAAAGTTGTTGGTCAAGGTACTGTTTCGTCAAGGTAGGTACTTTTTAGTCACGGTACTTTTTAGTCAAGGTACTTTTTGATAAAGTTGAAGACTTGAAACTTAGTGCACATGTTCCTTTTGATATGATACTGAAAATGAAAACAGGGATCAAACTTACTTTTCGGAAAATAATAAAAAGAGTTGGCACTTAATTTTAAAAATGAGAATGAAGTATTCAAATATTGATAAAGGCATTCAAAATTTTGAGCAGACCATGTTTTAGTTGAAAACATCTTTTTTTTGCATTTTTGCGTGAAAATATGATTTTTGAAATAAAAAAAAATAAATTCGCGTTTTTACCTTAAATCAATAGTGTTGGTAAGAAAGTAACTCTCTGTAAAAAATAGACAAATAGCGCATGTATTTATCTCGGTACAGTGAATTCGATTTCATTACATATTGAAAAAATATTGCCTTGTATCGTTTCTTTTGTTGACTTGTATGTATTAAAATATTGTGCTTAACATTTAAAGGTTACTAACTATTTTAAAATTATCGGCAAAATATTTAAAAAAATCTTTTTTTTACACACTAAATTTGGAAGGCATCGACTATTGCACATATACCCTGCTTTTAGACAAACACATTTTTTGTTGTTTCAAATATGTTTTAATCACAACATCCACATTCTAAAAAACCTCGTCCTTCACATATCGAATCGGAATTTCACGGCATGTGTTACTGAAATAAAATGTTCAATATAAACATCTTAAAGTACCGATAGTAGAGGCTCTAAAGAGCATGTGTCGTTCTATTTTTTGCGGTGCATATTAAAAAAAAGTACACTTTCGACATAACAGACAAGAATGGAATTATTGCCAAAATTCCCTGTTTTGGTGATGGTGACTCTTTTGTAGATCTTACTTTACTGAACGTTTTTGCTGTTTTCAGTTATCTCGATCTATATATAATGAACTTGTGATATATTAGCAGAGGTATTGGTTTTACCAACATCTAGTAGTATATTTAATGACTTTAACGTTTAAAACTTTATACCTCCCTATTTTGATAACACAGAACCACCTATTATGTCATACACATACAAAAAAATCAGCAAAAGTTTGAATTTTAATTATACGTTGGTTACATTTGTACACCAGACGTCAATGTAGAAAATAATACTTCTTTAACTTGAAGCTGTGAATCGTCGAAGATTAGATATGTTCCCTATACCCATATTATTACGGGGGACCTCAATATCATCCATGACACGAGGTTACTTTTTTTTAAAAGACCAAGATATCGTCCTCTATATAAAATAGATTGAAACATTGTCGCGAGGTCACAAAAGATGCTCTTTCCAAGTGTTGTAAGAATTGGTGTTAGCGTAAAAAATCTCTCATTTAAAAAAAATGTATGAATGTTGTAGATAATAATATATCATATTTTGAAAATAATTTAGAAATGAATAATACATGATACGCCTATTTCCAGAATAAGAACTTTCAAAGCAGTTTGTGTTTGTACTGTCCGACAAGGCAGCCAACAATGTTGTGTTGGTATGTCGAAATACTACACGGAAGTTCTTAAGAATGGAATTTTAAATTCATTTACATTCAAGTCAGTGCGCTCAACAGAGAGTCATACTATGCATTGATTACCTGAACTACACAAAACCCAGTAAAATAACGTTTCATCTCGGTCTCTAGTAAGTTTTTCCAGAACTACACTTTCAGTGCTTTTAACAAGTTCCTTAACTCAAGGAGCTTATCATAAACTATCATAATGAAATATATGAAAATAGTGGAATTAATTATTGCTAGACATGTTAGAATGCAAATTTTTTTTTGGGATGTTTTAGATAAATTACGTGTTTTTGGTAGTCTTTTATAATCTGTTGACAGTTTTGATTTTTTTACTCATTACACTACACTTCCACACAATCTTATCAAACATAAGTTTTCCCATTTAGATAAATGGTCGTTTACTTACCGGAGGTTTCAAGATTGAAGCTGTTAATGTTATCCTTGATAATAAGTATGTACATTTCAGCAACCAAGTTCAACTACAAATTGTAGGTATTCAAACGGGTACTTATTGTACCCCTTTCATAGCAGACTTGTATTGTTCTGGTACGATCACAGTTTATGAAAGAACTCAGTAAAGACCCGTATACATAACATTTAATTGCTAAATTGAACAACACTTACTGCTATCTTGATAATATTGTTTTCGTTAAATAATCAAGAATTTCTCAATAAACTCTCGAAATTTGCTAAAATGATCTTACTTTAAATAAATCAAATTTAAAGGTAACAACTGCCCTTTCCTAGATTTAGATATGTCGGTATTACACGGGAAACTCCATGCTAAAATTAACGACACAAAGGGACAATTTTTCGTTCCCTAATGTTAATTTTCCCTTTTTGGATGGTGATGTACCTTTTGCACCAACTTACGGTGTTTATATTACATAACTCGTTCGCTATGCACGTGTCTGTTGTGACGTTATTTTGTTTTATCGAAAGTAAGCCATATATTACTGGAAATCTATTAAGACAGGGATTTCGATACCACAAATTACTTAAAACCTCTACTAAATTCGTCCATGTATATACAGATTTGGTTTTGAAGTTTGGTTGTACCCGTAGAAAGTTTATTTAAAACGGGATAGCAAATCCTTATTTTCACGCCAATGTTGTTTACAGTGCCCGGAAATTTGAAAAAAAACCAGCTGGTAAACTTATCGATCCTTTAAACAAACTTTTTCTAAAAGGTTACCAATCCAACACTGTAATTAAATCATTGAATATTGTTTTTATTGGTATTGTTATTGATTATGTTACCACTGCCCTTTCCTCGATCTTGATATCTATATCACTAACGGAAAGCTGAATACTAAAATTTATGATAAAAGAGATGATTTTTCATTTCCTATCGTTAATTATCCATTTTTAGATGGTGACGTTCCCTTGTCACCATCTTAAGGTGTTTATATATCTCAACTTGTACGATTCGCTCGTGTATGTAACAATGTTTCAGATTTTAACGAGAGAAATTTATGTATTACTGAAAAATTATAACACCAGGGTTTTCGATATCACAAACTAGTCAAAACATTTACTAAATTTTATCATCGGTATAAGGACATCATTCGTGAATATAGCTCAACATGCAGACTTCTTATATGTTCAGGTATTTCCCATCCAATTTTTTATGGAAATATTCTTTATAAAGCACAAAGGTGTCAATATTCACCTCAAAAACTAACAAAACCTTTGAATAGACTTATTAAGAAGGGATATAGTTACGATACTGTTGTCAGGTTATTAAAGATTGCATATTTTGGCGTTAATATTGATTCACTTATAGGGTCTTTGCATCGGAACTAAACACATTTATTAAAAAACCAGTTGTTGGCATGACACGGGTTATGTTCTTCTCATATATGTTATGATGGTATGATACTAAACCCGTAACGGGAAGGATTGTGCCTGATGTTCATATGATGAAATCATAATCTTTCAGTCAGTTTAATTGAAGTCTGGAGCCGCTAGTAGTCTGTTGTTATTTATGTATTGTTGTCATTTTGTTTATTTTCTTTGGTTACATCTTCTGACATCAGACTCGGATTTCTCTTGAACTGAATTTTAATGTGCGTATTGTTATGCGTTTACTTTTCTACATTGGCTAGAGGTATAGGGGGAGGGTTGAGATCTCACAAACATGTTTAACCCCGCCACATTTTTGCGCCTGTCCCAAGTCAGGAGACTCTGGCCTTTGTAAGTCTTGTATTTTTTAAATTTTAGTTTCTTGTGTCAGACAACATGCAAATAGGGTAAGCTGGCAATAATTAAAGTCTTGTTTTCAAATTCTCTAAAAAAATTGAAACAGGGGAGGGGGTATAAAATGTACAGTAAAAGAAAACTGAGAGTATATGCAGTGATTTCCTTAAGGCTATAATTCTGATAAGTATTTATGTAAGAAAAAGTGTTCTAATAGAGAGTTTTCTATTTGAATAAATGTTTGTATAGGTTGCACTAAATACAGTTGTTTCTCAAACCACGCCTCTTTTGGGGAGATTTAGAATATTCATAGATAATTAATTTTGTTTACATACTGGTTCCTAGTTCTGATCTGTAGGTTGCATCTCATAGAGACATAACTTGGGAATGTTATCAGTAAATATACATGTGAATATTGTTTATAATGAAATCTCTGGTAACCCTACAGCCGAGGTAGGGGTAGTTCAGAAATTTAGTGTTAGTTTAAATTCTTAGAAGTTCGGTGCATATAAACGTTGAAAATATGCCGCACAGTCCTATATTTTGACCTTTGAAAAAAATAGTAGTGCATATGAACTTTCCATTCTAGGATATGATTTTTATCTAAACTTCCTGGTAAAAGTGGTACAGTTTTAGCCGTAAAGGGAGTTCCTATGGGAAAATGCATTGTCAATATTTACAGAAATGCAACCTAAAGGAAAATTTACACGGATAATCTAGTTTTTATATCAGAAGGTTCCCAGTTTTTCTTGGGGTTCATGTTTCTCAGACTATATTAGTACTTTGCTGTGTTTGTTTTACTGTTGTATTTGTGTTGGTCGTTTTCGTTTTAGATCATGGCGTTGTCAGTTTAGTTTCGATTTACGAGTTTGAGTGTCACTTTTTTTTGCCACTCTTTTAATTTATAAGCGTTATTCATTTGTTATTGTCGATTAAAAAAAAAAACGTTTTCTAATTCTCAAATGTGAATAAACTAGTGCGCCTTATTGCTTAATTATTTTGCCATGCACAACACGGACTGACGCAGGAACTTTATCAGTTAGGGATAACCTATTTACCCAGTATGGCGAGTATTTCCTTTTCACATATATGTTTCATTCACTTACTCTGAAGTATTTTGTGTGTCTCGTTGTTACTTTTAGTTTTGATTATTTTGTTGTCTGTTATAGATTTAGTTTATTGTTTTGGATTTTAAGCACGGTAACTTTCCATCAATTGTTCTTGTTTTTATTCATAACATCGTTCTTATCTTTGTTGTAGTATACATAATCTTGTAAGTATTCTAGATATGCATTTGAAGACTTGTCTGGATATCTAAGGTTTAGTATCCACTGTTCTTGTGTTTTCCTTCTATCTAAACAATCTTTATACTTTCGTTCAAACTGTCTGATTGTCAGCCCGAAAACGTCATTTGAGATAACAATCCCTCCGTCTAAAGACTGGGAAATCGATGGTGTGTGCCTGCGTATGCCACGGTAAGGGAAACTTTTAACACCGTATTTCTGCAGGTACATAATTTTTCTCATTCCATTCATTTCAGCTCTTTCATGTACTTGGTTTATTGGATTTTTGTCCATGATAAACCTTTAAAATGAATAACTTTTATTATGACCAACATTATTAAGTAATTTATTATACTTTCATTTATAACTGTCCTAGTTGTTAGTCTCTTAACCGGGCACAATTTATATTCACAGATTGTCATAGTTGACAATTGTCATGCATGACAGTTGACTTCTGAAATCATGTATAAATTACTATAAAATTGAGAATAGCAATGGGGAATGTGTCAAAGAGACATAAACCAGACCATAGAGTAGACAACAGCCGAAAGCCACCAATAAGTCTTCAATGTAGCGAAAAACTCCCGCACCCGGAAGAGTCCTTCAGCTGGCCCATTAAATGATATGTTACTAGTTCAGTTATGATGGACGTCGTACTAAATTTCAAATTATACACAAGAAACAAAAATTAAAAAGTATACAAGACCAACAAAGGCCATAGGCTCCCGACTTAGGACAGGCGCAAAAAAAAAACGCATCGGGGTTGAACATGTTTTTTTGAAATCTCAACCCTCCCCCTATACCTCTAGCCAATGCAGAAAAAAACCCACACACAATAGTACGCATAGTAAAACTCAGTTTAAGAGAAGTCCTAGTCCGTTGTCAGAATAAGTAACAAAAGAAACTAAACAAAATGACAATAATACAGAAATTAACAAAGGATTTCTATAGCAGATACTAACATGCCAGCTCCAGACCTCAATTAAACTGATTGACATATTATGTCTCCATCATATGAATATCAAGCACAATCCCTCTTGTAATGGGTTTAGTATTATTCCATCATAAAATATATGAAAAAACATGTCATGCCAATAACAGGTTTTAGAATAAATATGTTTAATTCCGATGTAAAGACCCTAGCTATAAGTGAATCAATATTAAAGCCGAAATATGCAATCTTTAAAGACATGACAACACTGCGATGCACCATAAAATGTTCATATTTTTTTTACAATTGACTCCACTGAAATAATGTACCATTGCATTGATGTATAAGGTGTCAGAACTAGGTTTGACCTACATACATGTATAAACTAATTTTATCTAACAATGGTTGAGTCACTGTTTGCTAAATGATCTAGGTGGTGCAACTACTGCATCTCTGACCTTTCAACACTGGCCATAACGTTGTTACGTTTAATCCCTCACGTGACATCTGCACTCGTCTCTGATTGTAATTGACTAGGATTATCAGTTTCTCAACCGAATGTCAATGGTTGACAGCCACAAAATAAAAAAAAAAGTGCTGAAAGTGACTTGAATAGCCATCAATCAACCAAACACATTATGTAGAGACTTTTTTTAAACAACGACCCGAAAAAGCGTAACATTGAGTACAATTGTGTTTACATTTTGTAGATATCAAAATAATATACAATTTATTAATGTCTTTCAAGTTTGAACATGTACAGGTAAAAATTCACTGATGTGAAATATATCTGAAGAAATACAAATGTAAAACAAAAGATGAAAGATGTCGCACGCCAAACCCATTTTGCAAATATTTTAAAAATTGAACAAACCTACACAACATACATTGACATATGTCACTAATAATTGTTTCACACCTACAGCATTTTTCGATTACATCTTTACAGGTAAAAAATCACTGATGTGAAATATATCTGAAAAAAATACAAATGTAAAACAAAAGATGAAAGATGTCGCACGCCAAACCCATTTTGCATATATTTTAAAAATTGAACAAACCTACACAACATATGTCGCTAATAATTGTTTCACACCTACAGCATTCTTCGATTACATCTTTAACTGTATGTATGGATCGCCATAACGGTCTTATAGTGTAAATATTTAATGTGCTGCGTAGCTTTGATTTTGTCCTGTCATTTCATCTTTATGTTACGTACAGATGCCTTTATTTCTGACAGTTCATCTTTGTGTTATGTCAAATTAATTAATGGTCTTGTCAATCAATGTGATATGTCATTTTCAAACTTTGTTGTGTGCTATAGGCAATACATTAAACTGTAACTACTATATGATTTGTGAATACCTCCAAATTTTATGATTAACCACTTTTACTTTCTTTCATATGTTGTGTGTATTCTACCTCCAATTCAGTTGATAATTGCATCTTGCCTCAAATGTGAATGTTGTGCTAAATTTTCTAAACATTTGTTCTGATACATCTTACTTAAATGAAATCGTCATAATATTATAGTCTAACGACTTTAGTTTATACATATGTATCTCCAGTGAAAAACATTATACATAATGGTATAGTTCATATGCGTTTGAACAATTGGTAATCTCTGTTAGCATTTATTACGTTATGTGCAAATGCCTTTTAAATGTTTTACATTTGTATGTCCAAACACCCAATAGATTAGTTGCAAACACTTATAACCTTTTATATACAAAATGTTAAATTATGCATTAAAGATACTATTTTGGAATACTGTCTGTCAGGTGATATGGAAGATCTTCCTTCTGTTGATTTGTCATGTTATAATCAAACATGTTTTGAATATTGAAAATGAAGATTAGATCTTTTTCCATAATTTACAGCATAAATAAATGCAAGGAGGAAAAGACTTTCACGCTGAAATGTACAAATAATATTCTACATTTACTATGTTGTTTCTTGTCTACTATTATTTGTCTGTTTGTCTTTTCAATTTTTAGCCATAGCATTGTCAGTTTATTTTCCATTTTATGATTTTGATTGTTCCTCTGGTATCTGTTGCCTCTCTTTTTGACGTCAACAATGATCAGATATTTGATTAATTAGCTTATTTGATAATTTGTTTTTGGTTTGTAAAAATGCAAATGCATGTATAATATAACATTGTATTGTGCATTACAATTATTAAAGTTGATTAAACATTCACAAACATAATCAATGTCTGAATATAAATGGATATCTTTTTTCTTCGTGTATGCAACAGATTGAAACAGAAAATCTAACTACTCTACAATATTAGTTCGTCGATGCAAGAAACTTGCTTTTTGAAAATATTAGTAAAGCTGAAAATTTGGAAATGCGACCCATCGAGGGCATTGCAACTTTTAAAGTTGATTAAACTTTAAAAACTTTAACCAATGTCTGAATACAAAATTATTCTAGCCAAGGGAATCAAAGTGCTATTGCATCATTCATGTATAGGCAATGAACTCAGAGCGGTCTTTCATCATTTTTCTGTAGCTCAACTAGACCAGTGCATTTAAAACGCAATGCAAAAACAATCTTTAAAGAACATATTAGCGAAAGAGTAGGCAATTGATATCATTTGCTTGGTTTGTATCAACAACCTTACACTTGCAGATTTCTACTATTTCGTTGGTTTCTAAAATATCAAAATAAATTTCGAAGTCGAGTTTTTTCTTTAAAAAGCCAAAACCAAAGTGATTTTGACGCGTTTTCCTTTTCACTATGACAATTGAGTTCAAATTGATCTTTCATACTCTGAACAACTGTGTTTACCAAACATCCCGTATTTATAGAAGCTTCATCATCAATGAATGTAGTAGATTTAGAACTATTTCATCGTTTTGTTTAAAGGAGTATTCTTTAATGTTAGATTTGTGCTGATCAGTTTTTAGTTTTCAAGTTGTGTTTAGTAGGCTGATGTTTAGTCATTCCGTCGTTTTTCATTTTTTGCCATTGTGTAGAACGCCACATGCGGGGTGATATTTTGATTTCACCATTGTAAGATAACTTGTGCAATAATAGAGAAAATAACAAACAAACTTCTTTTTCGCGTCGAATCACGGCGAATCACACTTGACGTCACAGGATGCATTACGTCATTTGAAAAGACGGAACTTAACATATTTTCAGGGGTTAGTGGGGCAAGAGAACATGCTTTTCGAACAATATTGTCGTCAGACGTCATAGCAATATCAAACTAGGGAACATGGGAATAAGAAGTTGCTAAACAGGAGTCAAAAAGGGGGAGTAGCGGTAGTCTTGGAAGTGCAGTAGGAGTCAGAATGGGAGGGGGTTGAAAAGTAGGATAATCTGGGAAAATGGCTATTTTACTGAGTTTCATTTTTTTTTAAATAATGATATATGCACAGAAAAAAAATGATGATACATGTGTGAAATATCTGTTGAGATGTTTTCTGGTTAAAAAAAAACACACACATTGATTGTATAAATGGAGCCTTCAAGTTCATGAAAATAGTAGATGATACAGAAACAGCAGAAACACACTTCATGTTTTATGTTATCTTGTTAACATCAATTTGTGTAAATGTCAATACAACATAATTGCTACATATGAATTCAACAAAAGCAAAGTACATGAATTAAAATGGACTAGGGTGCCACAGTTATATTCTATATAATGGTTTATTTGGGAATTTCTGAGAAAAAAACGACACTCAAATTTCTTTTAATGTCGAATGGAAATGCTTACCATTCACAAGTAAACATTAATTTAGTTCTTATTCATTTTCAATGTTGATCCTTTAATAATTGACTTTCATTTTTTTGTGGATAATATTCTTTCATTGAACAAACATTTACAGAATACCCAAGTCCACATTAACTACATCTCTTGCTTTTAAATCTGCTCTATGCAGGTTCATTGTTACAACTTATAATTATTGTTCATTGTTAGTATTTGTTACAATGTATGTTCAAGAAAGGTAAAAGGGTTATTTTGAAGTGTCTTAAAACAGGTTTTCAGTCATTATGAGTTCTAGTAATATTTGTTAAAAGTCAATACGTTTAACAAAGATGTCAGTTTGTATGCGTGTTTTATACTTGTTAACTTGCAGATGTATTATTAACCACACGACACTTTTTTAGAATTTGTAGAATCACTAATATAATGTTGTTTATATATACATGATATATGCGATGTTAAGCAGCAGATTATGGACAGTACACGTTCTGTCGTGATATATATATAGTACCGACAACAAACTATTACATGCCCCGCTGCTAAAGTTGCCGTTTTTTCAAAAAGTGGATAAATCATATATCAGAACGGCGCAATAATGCAAACAGATAACATGCAAGGCCAACATTAAAAATATATGTGTTTCCCCTCCCCGACTGAGGTTATCAGGGTATGGGTAGGTAGGTAAGCAAATTATTTTATTTTATTTCTTGATATAATTGTTCTATATTGAATTTTTACAGAATTCAACAGGTAAGATAAGATAAGTCAAGAAAAGTGGGTATAACCTGTATTCAGTGTACACCCCAGTTTTCTGATGTTTAAAACAGTATACAGGGACCTCCTTTTTCCTATTCATTTTATGGTATGAAATCTACAAAAGCACATATCCTTCATATGAACACTAAAGATTCAGCAACATGAACTCAAAACTTGGGGCGATATCGGGTGCTGCAGAAGGGTAAGCAGATCATGCTTCACATGTGGCATTCGTCGTGTTGCTCAATAAATGTTTTCAAAAAGAAAGCTTTATGATCGTTGTATTGTACCGTTATTTATATTTGTTAAAACAAGTATAATCAACGCCATGGATAGACAATTATTCATAATTTATTAATGCACGAATATTTTTAATTTTGAGGTAAATGACATGTTACAAAACTGTATATACAATGATTGCTAATAATAATCAAACAGACAAAAAAATACACATATTTTCGTATGCAACCGGACGTACTTTAAGTAAGTAGTAAATGTCCGACAGCTAAGAGAACATCCGATAAATAATAAAGGAATACAAAAATGCAAATACAACGAATTGAGGGAAAGTTGTCAAAATATCAAGAACACAGAAATTATAAGAGTTTACGATAAAGATAAGATAACTGACCAATATTTAAAAATAAAATAAATAATGAAACATTAAGAATAGAAACATTTAGATTTAACATACAAATAAACAATGCAAATTAAAAAATAAAGAGCAGAGAAAGTATTTACATGTAATTCGTAGATTTTTCACATGATCTGTAACATATTTGTGAATAATTATGATAATTATTGACTTTTTTTCTACAACATTTTTCTGAGAAAATACAATGTCTCATGTTTATATAAAATATGAATATGCTATAGTATACAAATGAACATTTAACTTTGATGAATTTTGGTATTTGAATGGTTTTCTATGCATGTACTGAAGATGTCGACTTAATAACCTTTTCAACATAATTGTGTGTGTTGACTTCACTTCGTCTCTAAGATATCGTACACTGACTGGTTATTTTGTCGGTGTCATTTATTTCCATACACGCAAAGATCAATATCTACACTTCCAAATGCAAACAATACATGTACATAGTAGATCAATGCTGTGTAATACATTTTTATTCTTTAAATATAGATAGAAAATAAAACTCATATGAACTGAAAAAATGATAAGAATTCTGATTCTGAGCACGATCATTGTATGACTACTAGATGGTCAAATCACGTGGAGACCTAAAATATATATAAACGGCACTCGCTGAGGCGAATATCGTTTGATAGCCATACCTGTT
The DNA here is from genome assembly GCF_963676685.1 of Mytilus edulis. Taxonomy (NCBI): domain Eukaryota; kingdom Metazoa; phylum Mollusca; class Bivalvia; order Mytilida; family Mytilidae; genus Mytilus; species Mytilus edulis. The sequence continues at coordinate 39,355,859 of NC_092355.1, forward strand.
ATATGTTTTAATTATTTACAATTCAGATTAATAGATACATTTTGCATTATACTTAATCAGTTATATACATTTATATGTCGTAATCATCAATAATCAAAGGAAAAAAAAGTGCGTCCATTATTTGTTTTTGAATTTGAAACATCTTTTTGTTCTTAAATTAAAATCTTGTATATATTTGCTTAAAACCACAACCACGACTTACTGTCGTAGGTGATGTACAATGATTTTCAATGGTTTACAAGATATATGGACTAGGTATAATATAACTTTTCATTTCGTTTATATCTGTCATTTTTGTTTTTGCACCAAAAGATTCCTTTTCAAGAATTTCAAATAAAACCTGCCAAAAACAATACCTAAAAAAGTAGAAATATATGATATGATCAAATAAATCAATGGTTCGGGATTTGAATATAATTCTTAACGATTTTAAAATCTGCAGAAACAATACTTTCATGTAATTGTAAAGGAGGAACATCATAGAAGTACACGGTACCTATAAAGTACTTTACACTGTTATTGCATTATTGGAATTTTGTCACGTTGTACAACTGGAAGTATTTACATTCAAATACCAAAATCCTCAAAGTTAAATGTTCATTTGTATAATATAGCATATTCATATTTTATGCAGGTTTCATATAAACATGAGACATTGTACTTTCTCAACAAATTTTGCAGACAAATAAAGTCAATAATCATCATAATTATTCACAAATATGTTACAGAACATTTAAAACATCTACATTATAATAAAGTCAATAATCATCATGATTATTCACAAATATGTTACATTAGTTAGTTTTTTTAAATGTTCTGTAAAATATTTGTGAATCTGCAAAATTTGTTGAGAAAGTACAATGTCTCATGTTTATATGAAACCTGCATAACATATGAATATGCTATATTATACAAATGAACATTTAACTTTGAGGATTTTGGTATTTGAATGGTTTTGTATGCATGTACTGAAGATGTCGACTTAATAACCTTTTCAACATAATTGTGTGTGTTTTGTTCACTTCATCTCTAAGATGTCGTGTGTTGCGTGGTTATCTTGTCGGTTAATAAATTTTGATTCTTTCAATATAGGTAGAAAATAAAACTCACACGAACTAAAAGAATTATAAGACTTCTGATATTGAGCACGATCATTGCATGACTACTAGATGGTCAAATCACGTGGAGACCTACGATATAAATTAACGGCACTCGCTGAGGCGAATATCGTTTAATAGCCATACCTGTTATATGTGTTAGTTATTTACAATAGAGATTAATAAATACATTTTACATTATACAAGTGTTGTACAAGGATTTTCAAAGGTTTAAAAGATTTATGGACTAGGTATTACAAAACTTTTCATTTCAGTTATAGCTGGGAGTGTTTTGCATCAAAAGAGTCCCTTTTCAAGAATTTCAAATTAGTCCTGCCAATAACAATACTTAAATAAATAGGAATATATGATATAATCATATTGACCAACAGTCCGGGATTTGAATAATTCTTGAACAATTCAAAAAATCTGCAGAAACAATAAAGGACGTCTCCGGGTGCGGGAATTTCTCGCTACATTGAAGACCTATTTGTGAATGTCTGCTGTTGTCTGTTCTATGGTCGCTCGGGTTGTTGTCTCTTCGACACATTCCCTATTTCCATTCTCAATGTTAATTATAGCAAAGGAGAAACAACATACAAGTACGGGGTACCTATAAAATACTTTAAAATGTAATTGCATTATTAGAATTTTGTCTAGTTGTAAAACCGGAAATATTTACATATAATTAGTAAAATTTTTAAATGTCCTGTAACATATATTTGTGAATAAATATGATAATAATTTACTTTATTTGTCTGAAAATTTGTTGAAAAAGTACAATATCTCATGTTTATATGAATTATGAATATGCTATAGTATACAAATGAACATTTAACTTTTATAAATTTTGGTATTTGAACGGTGTTCTACGCGTGTACTAAAGATCATAATTTATTAACCATGTTAAGTAAAATTGTGAGTGTTGACTTCACTTCATCTTTAAGATACCGTTCACTGACTGTTGATCATGTCCGTGTTCTTTTCCCCTTATATGCAGAGAACAATATCAACAATTCCAAATGCAAAACAATATATGTATATAGCAGCTCAATGTTACTTTGTGCAATTCGAATTATTGTATATAGCTAGAAAATAAAACTCATATTAACTGAAAACATAAAAGGACTTCTGATTTTAGCACGATCATTGCATGAATACTTGTTGTATACCAAGAGACCCATACGATGGCCGTAACAAGAAATGAGTTGTACTGATATTAATTATTATTTTTTATTCAATCTCATCTTCAACGCATGATAGAGGTTATTTACATGCACTTCATATTCTATAATCGGACAAATCGATTCAATACCAAACAGAAGATTTCATAATACATTAGCATGTTAATATCATGTATATCAATGTGTAATTCCACCTGGATTAAATGCATCCCACAATTAAAGTCATATTTAAAAACAAATCCACGTAATCTATAGGGTTTGGGTGTTGTTTAAACGTTTTGAATCATTCCAAATATCTTAATTAATATTAGTTTGTTGTACATGCAGTACAAAAACCATAAATTGAATGCGCTTGTTAACTTATTAATCATAAAACAATAACAAAATGGTAACCTTTAGATTTTCATGGTACATACTCGAGCCAATCGTACCAGTGAAGATACATAAATACCGGTACGTTGTGACAAGGGAACGTCACCATCTATAGATGGATAACTAACGATAGGAAAAGAAAAATCATCTCTTTTATCATAAATATGTGTATTAAGCTTTCCGTTAATGATATAGATATCAATATCGAGATAGAGCAGAGGTCATTGTATGTATTAGCTTCATTTAAAGTAAGTTCAACAGAATAATTTTTGTAGTATACATACTAAAATCGTAATTATTGACAACCAGTATATTATCAAAATATCCAAAAGTATCATTAAATTTTTGTAGCAAATGTTTTGCGATGGGTCTTTGCTGATTTTCGTCAGGAATGAGACTCATAGCAATACAAAAAAAAAACACGTCCACAATTACACAGTAAGACCCTTATTTGAATTCCATTAACTTGATGATACAAAGCGAACACAGATGACTTGTGCACGGTAGGACCCTTATTTGAATTCCAATAACTTGATGCTATATGGAATCTCGAAAGCGAACACAAATGCTATCTAGTTAAAACATTAAGGGCGGTTATAAAATCAAAACATGTCCCATTAACATAGTACTTTTGTTTATTGCTACTAAAAATGACATAAATTTTTGTTAACATATGTTATCACATTCTAGCTTTTTAAATACCCATTTAGTTAGGTGTGTGATTTTTTCTTAATGAGAATATGAGACAAAGGGGTATATAGAGTTTTTGACGCTCAATAAGTAATAAATTACATTACTTTCAAAGGCATTACTTATACAAATATTTGAAAAAATTCTTATATGGTCATTTTTAAAAATTTCCTGTTACAACACTTTGAAATTTTCGACAACCAAGGATTTTCTTATCCCAAGAATAAATTACCTTAGCTTGTTTAAAACTTATAGTTTTATTGATTATTTGACCAATACAACAGTCCATTTATGAATTTTTCTTGTGGAACAAATCTAAGAAGAAAAGAATGATCAGATAATTAATTAATATATTATGTAATGCACTTATGTATAGCTGTATAAGAGGGTCGCAAAAAAATAGAGGGACAGTCAAACTCATAAATCGAGAATAAACTTACAACGCCATGGCCAAAAATGAAAAGGACAAACAGACAAACAATAGTACACATGCCACAACATAGAAAACTAAAGAATAAACAACACGAACCCTACCACAAACCAGGGGTGATCGCATGTGATCCGGAAAGAAGGGTAAGCAGATCCTGTTCTTCATGTCGCACCCATCGTGTTGCTTATAAGATAACAAATCCGGTCTAATAGTCTTATTCGGTAGGACACATTCATGAAAGGGAAGGTGATTGAAGTTACGATGTAAGGAACATATTTTGTAAAAGTGCACATCTATGTATCCTCCAATGCATTGCAATTTTTGTATTTGATTAAATTTTATTATTAAATTGTTCCAATGAATTACATTGATTTCCCAGTAAAATAAAAACCGATAATTTCACATGTGAAACAATCATGGTTATTTCACTCTCTGACGTCATACAACAATAGGCGTTCTCAAGACGTCGATAACGGCGGATCAAAACAAATTGCAAATGCGTCGAAAAAAGATTTATTGTCTTACATATTTTACATTAATTTAAAAAAAATCCATTTGCCAATGTAATAAAGAGAATAACTTATTAAAGAATGCAAATATCAAAAAATATTCAACTCGTGACCGCACAACACTGATAATTAACTCATGCGCTACGCGCATTCGTGAATTAATGTGGTGTTCGGTCACACGTTGAATATTTTTCTCTACTTGAATTCTTCGATTAGTAATTCTATAGCAATCTTTAAAAGTGTCTGAATACAATTCGTGGTTACTTGTTCTCTACATATGCAACAGATTGAAACAATGTATCTAAATATAGCTTTCAACGTGGTAAAACGTGTTCGTTTATAACAGGACAAACTCGCGATCAATACTACGTATACATATATATATATATATATATATATACATTCATAATTACATTACTTACAATTTACATGTTCTGAACAGAACACCAAGATGAAATTTGTATTTGTACTTGCCATTTGCATTGTTTGTGCTGCAGCAGTGACAATTCTTAAAGTTAAAAGTAAGACATCTTCATCGTTATTTGAAAATATTTTATTTTTTTTAATACAATGGACAATAATTTTCTGTTGTCTTATTGTTTTCTTCAAATTTGTGATGTGGTTTTATACATTAATGCAGAATCAAAGTACAATTATGTATGTAAAATAAAGTTTAACTTTTTTTAGTTTTAGTTTTTTCGAGTTTATTAGAGTCTGGTTTTGAATACAAATGACAGCATTTAGATACGTTTTTTTCAATCTAATTTTATACGAATTTGTTTAGTTTGATCTGTCTTTAACAACCTATGATATCACGTAGTCAGGCCTACTTGATTTTTTAAATTTTAAATAGTCAGTAAACGAGTATATTTTCTAATATATACTTTTCGTATTTTCTAAAATCAATTAATTTCTGTTTGTTCTTATTGCGCATATCAACAGCTATAAAACTAGCATATAAATAAATAATAAAAAATATAGATTGACTGGATCAAATTTAAAAAACAAAGTTGTTCAGGAAATGTTAAAAAGAAAAGATCAAAAACAACAAACGATTGATATCAACTGTCATATTCCTGATTTGAAACAGTAAAACATGATCGATTTAACCTGGATTTATTGCTTATTTGCTTCGATAACAGTCACACATGCATCCATTATATTGAACAAAACTAAAAGACATAATAAGTTAAAAGTGACATTGTGTTATAACTAACAGTTAACCATTCCATAGGAATGTAGACACAGTGTACAATTAAGAATAACAGTATTTTTTTCTATATTTTCTATAATTAAATAAAGGATTATAAAAAAATAGAAATTATATTTGTATCAATTGCATATCTAGATACACGTCAATGCAAAGCTAAAGGTGGAAGTTGTAAACAAACGTGTGCTGTAGATGAAGAAGACACAGGTTCATGTTGCCGCAATAGTAATAGATGTTGCCAGCCGCCTACATGTATTGGTACGTACAAATGTTACACAGGTTCATGCTGCAATAGTGATATACGTTGCTTACCGTCTACATGTTATGGTATGTAACACAGGTTCATGCTGCAATAGTGATATAAGTTGATTGCCGCCTACATATTATGGTGTGTAACACAGGTTCATGCTGCAATAGTGATATAAGTTGATTGCCGCCTACATATTATGGTGTGTTACACAGGTTCATGCTGCAATAGTCATATAAGTTGATTGCCGCCTATATATTATGGTATGAAAACCGCGTACACATATTACTGTTGATTGATTGCGATTTGTTGATTGAAACGAAAAACAGTTTTGTAGACTAAGGGATACAGTGCGAAATGTCGAACGAACTACTCCTTTTCTATAAGTGGTATGCAGACTTTAGCAAAATTACGAAAACAACTTATTCAACAACACGTCAAATATAGAGATCGGATTAAGGTCAACGTATATTTACTTTCATTCATTAACATTGTACCATCAATAAAGAAAAAAATCCACTGTTCGTAATATTTTTTGGTCGTACTTTATCATGTTTATTGATCAACAGAAATTGAATTTTTTTTATTTAGATAATTTGGTGTTTATTGACGACCTTTACATCGTTAATGGCTCTATTATTTCTTTGCAATTTCTACAACTTCAAAGATATCAAGTTTTAATTTATTTCATGAAAATCTGTCTTTTGTTTTGGAATATTAGTTATTTTTCATGACTTGGATTCTTTGTAATACACGTCTGTCCAAACATCGTTTAATTTATAAACATTTTATCATGAAGTAACAATAATGGTCAGGAATTTGTACAATTAGTAATTTTCTAAAATAAATTAAAATAACTTAGATTTTTTTTACAAGAAATTAAAAGTAAACGGAGATGTGTTTTTAAGGTATAAATTATACTAACATTATTTTTAGGTTTAAATGTAAAAAAAAGAAGTTCATGAAGACTACATGTTAGATATTTGTAATGATACTTGTCTTTGCGTGAAATCCTAGAATTAGTGCAACTCATTTATAATATATTATGACCATTGTCTTGTCTTTCTTATCTATTCTAAGACACGCTTCAGTATACCCAGTGTAAAGCTAAAAACGGGGATATTAAACCTGTGTGTGATGTAAATGAACAAGATTCAGGCATAGGCCCTTTTTGCAATACAAACAGATGTTGTGAGCCGCCTACATGCATTGGTATGTAACAAATATCTTCCCCGTTGTATAGTTTAGTAGGTCGCTTTAACTTTTTGAAACAAACAATGTGCCAGAAAATGTAATTAACATGATGTCACTTCCATAGTGTATACATCTAGGTAAGTAAAATGTGTGTCACAACTACTAGTTCTGTTTTGACGATTTGTTTACCTTTTTTAATAAGAAATTATCAAAAAATTTCAGGATTGTTACTTCTTATATAGACGTAGGAAGATAAGATATGAGTGTCAATGAGACAAATCTCCATCCACGTCACAAATTAATAAAGAAAAACTATTAACAGTCAAGGTACGGCCTCAACACAGAGCATATATGTTTACTATTTAAAAACAAGCGCGATGTTTGACTAGCCTCAAAACCAGGTTCAACACACCATTTGTTTTATTTAAATGTCCTGTACCAATTCAGGAAAATGCCTATTGTTATATTATAGTTCATTTCTGTGTGTGTTACATTTCAGGGTTGTGTTTATGTTGTGTCGTAGTTCTCCTTTAATATTTGATGTCTTTCCCTGAGTTTTACTTAGTAACCCGGATTTTTTTTTCTTAATCGATTTATGAATTTTGAACAGCGGTACTTTATTTGAGTAGTGAAAAGATAGACAAACATAACAACTTAAAGACCTGTTAATTAATACCAAAACACATTTCATATTCTTTTACAGCTCAATTAGATTGCAACTGTAAAAATTATAGAACTTGTCCTTCCGAAAATGAGTATCAGGACAGCACTGGAAATTGTTCCGGAAGTGATAGATGTTGTAAGCCCTGTTGTCGTAAGTTCTCGTATTAATTATAACCTAAATAAAACACCACACGTTTGATCATTTAATCTAAAAACTTTGATCACACTTAACCTATTGTATAAATATAGATTCTACCATTGCATCGAATGTGATACAAGACAGATATGTTTTTGTTTTATTTTAAAAGCGAGGCTCGACGAGTGATTTATAACAAAAGACAAAACACACTGAAAGGTTTAATAAAGCCTCGAAATATTTGTTTTATTCCATTGTTTAATTGTATGTCCAAGATTTACGAGTAAGAGTTAAAAAAGCTTGTTTTGTATTGATTTTTTTCTCTGTTAGATACACTTTTATTACAAGATGTTGACCACATTTCATTTGTTCTTTAAAATTAGATTTTCGTTTTAAAAGAAAACGGTAACAACGTTACACATATAAAGTTTGGTATTCAACATGCTATAACTTCAAAAATTGGTTTTCATAAAAATTGAAAGATGATCCAATTGGTTCCAATGCTTTCATAAGATGAAAAGTAGTCCCTTATCTTTTAAAAACAATCATCTATTTCGATGCAAGAATTCTACTAATAAACATCTGACTTATTTACTATGACAGTTACATGTGGTGGAATATTTAATGGACCAGTTGGAAGTTTCACGTCACCGAACTATCCTTCTAAGTATTGTATTGATCAAAATTGTTATTACAATATCACAGTTGCAGAAGGTTTAAAAGTAATGCTGAACTTCACTTACTTTCATTTAGAGGAGGGACTACTCGATGGTCGGCCTTATGACTTTGTGCAGGTATATACATATTCAAATGATTATAAAAATATTTAAAACATGCTTTAAAGTTATATAATTGTATTCATATATGTTTTTGGGATTCTAAACATTGATAGAAGACTTGTTTGCCAACACATGTTTTATTTCTTTTTGCCGTATTTTTCTTTCTTTAAAAATTGTTTTATACAAATAAAAACAGAATAATCAAACCTAAAATCAAAATTAAAATTAAAAGTCGAGTAAAATTAGGTTATTGTAGTTAAAGCCGTCATCTTAAAAAAACCCAGCAACGAATTATAAAAAAAGTATGCAAAACCAGACACAGAAAGTAACAAATAAGAAGCATGTATCATTATAAATGATAGGTTGTTCTCAGATACACTGGAAAGGAAATAAAGCAGATCTTGTTTATTTATTGGTACACGTCGCGATAGTCAATGCAATGTACAGTCGACTATATGTACTTCATTGTAAGCAACATATTTATTGTAAAAAAAATCAATATCAATGCTCTGTTTTACATTATGTTATCGTCCAGTGGACAGTAGATGTAATGTGATACTAAAACATCATTATCTATTTATAATAAATGATTTTGATTAGATATATGATGGTGAGGTTAACGACGAAGCATTAATAGATACTTTGTATGGCGGTCCTTTTGAAGGAAAAGAATTTAATTCCACTTCCAATAAGATGATCATTCACTTCATAACTGGTGATGAAGACAACAGACCTGGGTTCAGTGTCAGTTATAAAACCTTACAGTAAGTGACAGCTTATCCTATCAAATGCATGATATACACATTCAAATCAAATAGTTATATAAAAACCAGAAGCAGACTGAGCATAACGAACCAGAAAAAATCAATAAGCTTCAGAACCCATGAGCATTAGAAGGTTGTGTCGTCCTGATTGTGCCAAAGTATCGAATATCGTATAAAGTACTAAAATGTATCGCACAAGAGTAACTCGTGCCTTCAATATCATAATATTTGTTTTGTTCTTCTACTGTAAACATATATCAATGTAGAATTATACCTATCTTTTATATACCTATATGGAGTTATTTTCTTTCAGAACGTCAGGTTATTTTTTTTCAGAATCAACCCGGACGATACCATGTTTCAATGATAAATGCTCCAAGGCATAAAATAATGACCTGTGTGAGGTCATCATTTTCCTTGATAAACATGCAATCTATGATTTACTTCAAAACTTTATTCGTCTAATAGTTTTATGTTGCCGATTTGGAAATTTATTTTTTAAAGTTCAATCGATAATAGGTGTAAAAGAAACTGTCATTGTAGTCCCGCATTTTAGTTTGAGAAACAAATAACGTGAAGTTTTGTTAATTTATCGCTACAATAAAGAAACATTATCATGTATGTCAGATGAATTTTAATGTAGACTTTCATAAAATAAATACAGATTGAACATATTCGTGTGTAAGATTTTGAAAATCGTATTGAGTCAAACTGAATAGGTTGATTGATTTTTTGTTGCTTGCTTAACGTCCAGTGGCAAAAATTTCATGCATGTTCAGAACGATACACACTGAATAGGAAATCATACTGTGACCTCCGTGTATTTATATTCGTCTTCGTGTCAGTTCTTAACTTTTTAAATTTATGTATACCTTTTACTCTATCAGATGATCAACTAATAAGATAATCTTATATTCTATCTATTGAATAACATTAACGTAACTCACGAAAGAGTCGGGTGCGAAGGGTATATAATTATATCCTGATTAACTTTTAATAAAATGTATTGCTATTCAAAAGACCATCTTTCTGAATTTTTCGATTCAAGTAAAATTGTAAAAAAAATAACCACTTTTCCGCAACAGAAATAACATAACAAATAAAAAAAAACATACCTCCTCCCCCTTTTCCATAAGCTAAGTGGTACAATAAATTACTTACAATGTGTCTTGTATTTGTCATACACCGTTATCGGATGGTAACAATACATTAGTGTCTTACTTCATGCAGTTACAGTAATATTTTTTATTGTGTATGGATAATGATTTTTAAAAGGTTTATATCTAAATTATTTAGTGAGTTTTATTTCACATTCTACATGAGCCGCAGGGCGTATTAAAACCTGAACGCATTAGAAAGGAATATCCCACGTTAGTTTTATCGGTAAAATAGGATACTAAATTTTACAAATCTTTATAAAATTAATATTTTTTGACGGTATATAAGTCAGATAATGCATACTTTAAGGTTTTTCTTGTCGTAGAACACACCTCGGGGTGTCAGGATTGTTTAAAGAAAGACCTCCCTCCGGTCGGTCTTTCATTTGATCAATCCTGACACCCCTCGGTGTGTTCTACGACAAGAAAAACCTTAAAAGATGCATTATCTATAATGTAATTAAAGTAAAAGTGAGACGAAATATACCAAAGGGACATTCTTACTCATAAGTCGGATATAAATTGTCAACGCTATGAGCACACAAACGAACAACATTATTATTATTGAAGTATATCCATTTTAATTGCAATGCATGTCTCTTTTGCAGATGATTCTCCTACACAAAATGCACCAAGTGAAAATAATACCAGAAAGGAGTTAAAAGAATACGTAGCCTGTAGCATACTTTGTTATTCATTATCAACAGTTGGAACTTTTTAGTTTTGGTTTTGAACATCATTAAAGATATAAAAAAAATGATGATTGTTAAACATACTCCCAAAAAGGTTTTAAGTTATACTTAGAAAAAGAACCAACAAAATCCACATACACAATTTCGTCCCGAAATTGATAAAGGTTATCAGAGGAACCCTCCTTATAAAAAAGAACTAAAGATAACAGAGACATAGTGAAAGTAATAGCTCGAAAATAAAATATCAACGCCATGGATAACAAACACATTTGTTACGCCAGACTCGCGTTTCGTCTAAGGATTTTCGTATCCCAGGAATGGATTACCTTAGCCGTATTTTGCATAACTTTTTTTGTTAATTTTGGGACCTCATTGATTTCCAACTTTGTACTTGTTTGGATATCTAACTATTTTGACCTGAGCGTCACTTATGAGTTTTATGTAGACGAAACGCGCGTATGGCGTATTAAATCATAATTATGTTACCTTTGATCAATAAATTCGTATACACAAGGATCAAATATTCATGTAGGTTATTAAGATTTTACCAATTAAAAAAAGACCGTTTAGTTCAACTCCAAGACTTTACAATCTTTATTTCTTTTAAATCTAATTTTAACTTAGCCAAGTTGCATTTATTTTAGCAAGGAGTCAGAAAAAAAGAGGGACGAAAGATACCAAAGGGACAGTCAAACTCATAAATCTAAAACAAACTGACAACGCCATGGCTAAAAGTGAAATAGACAAACAGAAACACAATAGTACACATGACATAACATAGAAAACTAAAGAATAAACAACACGAACCCCACCAAAAACTAGGGGTGATCTCAGGTGCTCCGGAAGAGTAAGCAGATCCTGCTCCACATGTGGCACCCGTCGTGTTGCTTATGTGATTACAAATCCGGTAAATAGTCTAACTCGGTAGGTCACATTCATGAAAGGGAAGGGGATTGTAGTTACGACGTAAGGAACATATCCGATATCATTTGTGAAACGGTTATTCCATAACGGTCAACCAACTCGTGATGGCGTCCGTAAAATTTACGAAGGAACCCTTGGTTTAATAGTTTCCTTGTGAGCAGTAATCCTCTATCAAGAAAATCATGATAGGAAATGCAAGCACGGGAATATCGTATCAATTGGGAGATATATACCCCGTATGCAGGTGCTGCTGGAATGTTGCTACTTAGAAATGGAAAGTTCACAATTGGAAAGCTGAAATCAACTCTTTTGTCGTAAAGTTTTGTTTTCAACCGACCCTCATTGTCAATTTATAGATGTAAGTCAAGATATGAAGCCGACTTAACTGTATCTGTAGTATCCTTTATCTCCAATTCGATGGGATAGATGCGTTCCACATAGTCACCAAATTTTGAATTGTTTAGTGAAAGAACGTCATCTATATAGCGGAAAGTAGAGTTAAATGATATTGCTAACTTCGTATATTTCTTCCTAAGAAGTTCCTGCATGAAGTCAGCCTCATAATAATAAAGAAACAAGTCGGCAAGTAGAGGAGCACAGTTTGTTCCCATTAGGATGCCGACAGTCTGTTGAAAAACACGTCCTCCGAACGTTACACATATGCTGTCAATCAAGAATTCAAGCATCTTGATAATATCGGTTTCAAAGAATTTTTTGTTTGAATCAGAGTGATTCTTTACAAAGTATGATTTATCCCTACCTAAGACAAGATACTTGTATCTACGTTGGCCATTCTTTTTTATGAAGCAAAGTAATACCAACTCTTTCAATTTGTCTTTTAGTTTGGAATGTGGAATACTTTTGAAAAGAGTAGAAAAGTCAAATGTTTTAATACTGTTACAAGATGAAAGAGAGTTAGATTGTATGTACTCTAAAAGATCTTTGGAATTTTTAAGTATCCACATCTGATTCACGCCACCTCTAGAATAGGCAGTTTCACAATAACTTTGAAGCCCGTCTTTGATTGCTGATAAAATAGATGTTAATAATTTAGAAAGAGGTTTCGTAGAGCACTTGGAAGATCCAGCAATATCCCGTTGTTTGTAAGGACACTTATGTAGTTTAGGTATCCAATACAGTGATGGAAGATCCAGTTCTTCATCTTTGGTTGAAATACCAAAGGAACAAAGAACAGACCTATGATTATCCAAGATTTCCTCTTTGGTAAGTGTCGTGAGGGTATATGTTGAGTTTTCCAGTGAATTGTCTATACCTAATTCGTTTATCAAGCAATTAATGTAGTGACTTTTACAGACAAAAACGATGTTATTTGGGGCTTTGTCTGCGGGGACAACAACATATTTATCATGGAAAACGGATAAGTGTTTAGCAACATTTGGGTCTTTAAAGATTGACGTAGCATGGGCATTGATGGACCCATTCAGTTTCTTAATTCTGATTTGTATTAACGACCTCACTGTCTTAATCCATTGGGATAGAGTCTCTACGTCTTCCTTTTCACGTTAAGCCCATTGCCTGGCATAATCCTCGACTGAGTCCATCAAAATTTTAAAGTTGAATTTCCAATTGATGGATTTAGGCTCACAATAGTTCGGACCTTTCGATAACACATTTCGTAGAGAAGTGTGATTAACAATGTTAAGGTCACCGGTAATAACGTGCCCAGCAGGATTATATGTGAATCGGGAACTAGCACAAGTCCAATCAGGAGGTTTAGACTTGAAGTCGTCAATATCGAGATTCTGCAAAAACTATGCTGATGAAAATTTTTCAGCTTACAGGTCCAAATAATAGAAATGGTCACGTTATCCACCAAAGACTTTCAAATTAGCTGATACACCGCTGAGGAGATTACAATAAATGGGGAAGTACACATAGGAGCAAGTCATATTAATTTCGGTCTAGCATGTTGTTTGTCTGTTTGTCTTTTTCATTTTTAACAATGGCGTTGTCAGTTTTTTGGGGGTTTATGAATTTGACTGTCCCTCTGGTATCTTTCGTCCCTCTTTTGTGGACAATAAACACTGTAATCACAATAAACTAAGACTAGGGTGACGTTAATACAAGTCTGAATTGATCCATTGTGACTACAGACACATTAAAGCACCTTGCAAAACTATTGCTAATACTAGAAAGTAATTTCATTATCAAATTTTCCACACAAAATCGTGTGAAGTTTAAAGGAAGAGAAGTCAAAGTAGACATTTAAATCAAAACATTTCATTTGTTGTGAAAAGGTTTGTATCATTCTTCCGAACACTGTTTATAAGTCATCTGCAAACCAAGTTCAGCATTTTGCCGTTTTGTTTCCCATAATTTCCGCCTGACGTAGTTTAAGATAATTGAGAGACTCCATCTGCACTGCTAAAAATGTTCCGGAATTGAACTGTTCGTTACTTTCTTGTCCCCTTCCTATTGTGCATGATATTTTCATCTACAAAAACCCTCTCCTCCTGCCTGCGAATCCCTGTTGTATTTTTGTAACATTATTTTTTTAATAAGTCATAATATTCAAACATCATGCCATACCATCGCACTTCAGCGAAAGGACAATCGTACTTCGGCGAAGATCATCGTTCTTACTTCAGCGTGATCATGGCACTTCAGCGTCCCTATCACACCGCTGAGTCCTACATATGCACAGTACCAATTATACCATTATGAAAACATTATAAGGGCGAGTGGGCCTCGGTGGTCAAGTGGTCTAATTAGTTCAAGTATTGAAATCACTAGCCAGTCAACATTCAGGTTGTGAATTCGAATCCCGCTGGTGTGGTTGCACACGTCTACAATCCTAATTGACCAGGAGTGTCATTTTTCCTTTTAAAGGGGGGGGGGGGTGGTTTCTTTCCAGGCACACAGGTTCCATCCACCCGTTAAAACGTATAACCATGACATAGATCAAAAGTGGTGCAAAACACCAAAAATAAAGTAAAACAAAGTATCATGGCTTTATCATATGAGGTAAAAGTAAAGGTCAAAACCTAGAACGTCAATTAAACCTAAGACCTTGAGTTCAATATCAGGTCATAAACCAAAGGTTTCAAATCAAAAGACAATAGATCTTGATTCTATATAGTTAATGAGTTATATCTATATATGCCTAATTTCTAATATAAAAAAAGAGAGGAAACTCCAGTCTAATGTAAGCGTACCCTTTCAACTAAAATTCATGTTACGACCAGTCGCAACTTACAATTTAGTAAAAATATGTTGTTGATATCTAATACGGTGTTTGAAAATAAGCCAAAATAAAAAATATGACCTTGACTTTTGCCTTGACCTAATTTCCTTCTTTTTGAATCAAGAAACTTACATCAAAAGATCCATGGTCTAAACGTTTTTTCCCCTAGGGTATCACCAGCCCAGTAGTCAGCACTTCAGTGTTGACATGAATATCAATTATATTGCCATTTTTACAAATTTCCTGTTTTCAAAACTTTGAACTAAGGATTGTCTTATCCCAGGAATGAGTTACCTTGGCCGTATTTGGCACAATTTTTTGGAATGTTGGGTCCTCAATTATCTTCAACTTTGTACTTGTTTGGCTGTATAATTATTTTGATCTGAGCCTCGTTGATGAGTCTTATGTAGACGAAACGCCCGTCTGGCGTATTAAATTATAATCCTGGTACCTTTGATAATTGTTTGCACCACTTGGTCGATGCCACTGCTGATGGACGTTTCGTCCCCGAGGGTATCATCAGCCCAGTAGTCAACACTTCTGTGTTGACATGAACATCCCATTTTTCATCAATTTTTGCCTATTTTGGCTAGTATTACGAAACAAATTATAGTTCCACAATTAAACTTTTGTTCATACTTTGTATAAAGATGTTTTAGACCAATCCGAATATATTAAACTTAATCAAACTATAGGTAGGTGTTAATATAAGAAATTGTAATCATATTTTGATGCTTTTTTGTTTCAAATTTACCATGCTGTCAATTTTGTAAATTTGTGATTTTTCACCTTTTTAAGAACAAAACCGACCAAAAACTTAAGTCCCGAAGAGGTTCAGTTTAAACAGGTTTCACTGTAATATTCTAACGAAAATTCTACAGTGTACAGATAAATAAAGTAATATATAATAATAAAAATCTCGTCAATTTCGCCAGATTTGTCTTTGACGGTTATAAACGATTATGGGACGTCCGAAAAATAAAATCGTTGTATGCATGAAATAAATAGTTACCACGTGACGTTAAGTTAAAATAAAAATTAGTTAACCGACATAATATACTAACAGTATACTATTCCCACAACAGAACCTCATATACTTTTTAATATAAACATGATAAAGTATAAATGCAATCAGACATGTCAGTGTTGGAAGATGCAGTTAAATAATTTTGTAATACAAACCATCCTGAACTACTAACTTCAGTGATGGTTAATGAATACAGAGATTAAAGAGTGACATTCTTAATAAATACGGCAAAGATTGTGCATTCATTGTGTTCCAATATTGCTTTTATGTGTATATTACAATCCATTCTAGCATTAAAAAAAAAACAACTTCTGATTTTTAAGGCAGCCATATAGATTTACACACTAAAGTTCAAATACTATTATGGTCAGTTTTGGTTGATACGTTCAAATAATTTTGCTATACCAATCAGCCTGAGGTATCAAAACTACTGAAATTTAGTTATGTATTTATATATCGAGTACATTGAATAAAAGGAGGACATGCTGGCACCCCAAATTTATACCGACAATTGTGTGTAGTTACTGTATTCTATTTTTACTGCCAATTGTATCATACATTCAATCCTATAATACAAAGTCAGGAAGTCATATACTTTAACTAAAACAGGATGATATTTACTAGGGGACAGATGAAAATCCACAAAGATCAAAATGTTTTATTCTTTTACATATTGAGACTGCCTCTACGATTTAATGCCACTTTTTTTGACAAATATATAATTATATTTTGCAAAACAGAAATAATTAAGTGATAACGAATTCAAGATAGTTATATAAAAACATGACAAAAATGTTTTCCATCAACTACGATTGAATAGAATAGCCTAAACCCCGCCATATGTACGTCCAGACATATGAATATATTTAAATGGAAGCTGAAGTCTAAATTGATACAGATACCTAATGTGGAATAGATTACTTTAGCTGTATTTTGCAAAATATTAGGATGTTTTTGGTCCTCAATGCTCTTCAACGTTGTACTCTATTTGGCCTTTAAAACATTTATTGATTCCAGCGTCACTGATGAGTGTTTTATAGACGAAATGCGCGTCTGACGTAAATATAAAATTGTGATCCTGGTATCTATGATGAGTTTATTGGCGTAGTTTGACATTTCTTTAGTGTATGCCCGAACTCCGAAGAGGCGGCTAGTGGCCGTAACATACATCAGCGTGTCTGTGACAGAACTATTGTATATGGGTTCCAGAGATCGAAACGCTGAAAGCTCATGTTTTATGAAGAAAAATATCATCATAAACACATCACCAATCGCAACATACTTTGGAGACGCATTTATGTATTTCTTATCTTTACTTTTATAACCAGTTAATGTAAAAAAAAAATCATAGACAAAATTTCGAAACAGAAATCTCTGCACAAAAGAAAATTAAAAAAAAAAAATGTTCATGCACTTAATGTTTATTTTCCTTTTTTGACTGTGGTGTTCCTTTGACATCATTCAACGATATAAATATATCGATCCCAACTCGTTTGATATGTCCATGTATGTAGTGACTTGTAGGTTTAGGATCCTGACATAAAAAAAAACAAATATGATTCATAATGCTGCAATATTGATTTACATACTTAAGTGCACACATGGTCAGTGTTGGCTATTCGGTGAAATAATTTTACTATACCAGTTAGCCTGAGGTATCTAATTTACTGAAAGGACAAGGTACGTTAAGGCGTGTTTTTGGCCCCCTATTTTCTCTTGTTTTCTAATTCTGTTTTGGAAAGCTACTTATCATGTTAAAACATTCCTTGTTTGAAGTTTGTTTGGATGAACTTCAACACCTCTTATTTTCGCAACTGGTTGGGGTGAGGGGGTTAACTTTCTGTTATCATTCAAATATTGTAATTATTATACGTTTTGCAGATGATTTTACAACAAATTGTTATTTTTTTAGTGCCTGCGCCAACATGACCCAGGGATTTTTTTATTCCAATGTCATGAAAACTGTTTTGGCTGTCTAAATCGCAATAATTTTTTCTGTGTCACGTAGATGAACACTATTAAATTTTAGGAACCAATGGCCAAAACTCGTTATTTTCCTTCTTTTGGCGTTTTTGGTGCCCTTTTATCCCCTAAACTCACCCATTTTCTGAAATTTATGGGCTTGTATCAAATTGGTATGCTTGAAATATTGTGCAATTTGCCATAAACTGATCCCAATTCTGACGCATATTTCGTTGGTTGGCCAGCAATGGTTAATTCCAGGACACCACTTGCAAAAAATATTTGATGATTATGCAAATGATGTCCTACTGCCTTACATAAAATAGTACACCGATAAGTATCTAAGAGCAGTTATTGTATTTAATGTTTACTTAATCATTTAAAGGCTGGACCGAGAAAAGGTAAAGTGCTAATGCTTGACGGAAAGTTTTTGGTTCTGGTAAAAGCGAAGGGTTTTGAGTAGTCTCTATTAAGACGACAACAAAACGGAGTGGTTCAAGTTACTAGCCGACATAATTGCCTCTTTAGAGACTTATCCAAATGCTTGTTTTAAAGAATGTGATATATTTGTTTTGCAGTTTCAATACGGATACTTCCCAATCATCCCTGTAACCACGAATATGGAAAACATAAGAAAATTTCTCCTTTTTGTCCTTGTGGTTGAAATATTTATTATCAATGTATATTTTTAGGTCTGACCTTTGACCTCAATTTCACAAAAATGCGATATTCTGAGTTTTTACAACCAAACTGTTCTTATTGTTCACGTTTCCTCTTTCCATCGATATATAATTTAGGTGTGCGTTCTTCTGGAACATTAAAGTTTAAAAAAAAATGAATTCTGGTTTCAGTTATAATAGTCATCATCCCAAAATGTTTCCTGTAACAGGGAGAACGAATATGCCTATGGTATAATACAGATACAGAATTCTGAAAAATATTCACATTTTTCAGACCCTTACAATTATGTATACATATTAAGATCATTTTTAAGAATAAGGTTAGTATTATAAATTTAAACATTGTCATCATTTTAAGAATCTGGGGCATTTTTTTCCCATCTAATTTTGACTTCCCTTTTCAATCTTTCTTGCTTTTTTCTAACGATTCGTAACTGCTTAGCAGACAATGCCTTTGCGTTTTTCAAAACCACTTCTACTTCATTTTTCTTACCAAGACCTCCTTCGACCAAGCTTTGTACATTATGTACCTCGGCTGTGACACAATCACCACAAGTGTATTATAACATTACGTCTTGTAGATGTCTATTGTCTTCGAAAACGCATTACACCTATACTTGTTCATGATCTTTCAGAAATGTAATTAAAAAAAGTCATATGAGTGTTATACTTACAAATATCATAAAATTACAATGATTTGACCTCATGATACCCTTCAAATACCATTTTGTATTCGTTACTTTATGCTTTCTACTAACTATGATAAATTTTAGAAGGTTCCTCTGTTGGGGTTATGTTAAACATACATTTCATACATTTCACGAGGAAGGTAACTCTCATTTAAAAATATTTAACCACATGATATTTTTCATATCACCAGCAATTTCCCTTAATCTTATGTGACGTTGCTAATGAAATTGGCATGAAATTGACAACGTCATCATAGATGAAACAGCGATAAATAGATTATCATTGGTCATCTCAACTCGATTCCGTTTCTCGTTTTCGCCGTTCCGACTCAAGCGAGAAAATCAATCTCGTTGAGATGAATAACGATAATCTATGATAACAATCTACTTGAAACAAGTGAGAGAATGATACCACAAAAAGGAAAAAAACACGAAGGATATGAAGGATATGAATTGTTGCTTTTTTTGCATCCCAAAGTCATAGTGATGCCATCAACATGAAACAAGTGAAAGAACAATAAGATAGAAAAACGAAGGGAATGCAGTATCCAACATTGACATAAAATCAGAACCCTCTCCCAAAAAAAAAAACAAAAAAAAAACGTGAGCATGTCTTGCTGTTCTGCATCTCAAAACCATATAGTCTGACGTCCAACAGACAAGGAAAACTGTCTAAATATGAGAAGTAAAGGGTGGTAGGTAGATGAAACTTATATAAATGAAGAGATCAATGGCAAATTAAATAAATTGAGGACCGATTTATATGGATCCAAGGTCGTCTTTCGGTAACAGAAGCAACGTAGCAGCACATCCCTTTTGGACGGGCAAATATCCACTTTTTGATATGGGACGTGCTTTGACATTCCGAAGCCCATGCTTGTCTTGGAAAACAGCCGTTGGACGTCAGAGTAATCTCGGATAAAAAGTCACAGTGAGGTCATCAACAAGGCGCAAACATTTTTCATCTCACGGCAAGTCTAAGATAGCCCCTATCATAGGTTTAAACAAGCTACATGATTGGGCAACGAATGATTTCAAATTCAACATATTTTATGCATTGGAAATAGCTAATCTCCACATTACAAAAGTGACACGAGACTATTGACTGGTACTAAATTCATTAATACAACATGAATTGGGAAAAATACTTGATATTAATTGAACGTTGACCGTTTCTATAGGGCAGTTTTTGCAATCTTATCAAATAAATGTTTTAATACGATGCATTTTTTTTAACACTTTCCATTTTGTATGTATATTTTATCGACTTAAAACAAATACATTCATATTGTTTTGATATTTGTTTGATTGTGTATATAATTTCAATATAAAAAGGGCGATTACTATAATAATCACCATTTATTTTTAAAAATAAAGAAGCTACAAAGTGTACATGTATACGCAATTAAATGGCAAGTGTATAACGTTTTGTTGCTTATCGTATAGGGTGAACAAAGCTTATGAAATTAAAACAAAATTAAAGGGAATCTAGAATTTCGATTGGAAAAATGATTTGTTTAATATATCGATTGATTGGTGAATAATATAAACAAATAAGAAGTGTTATGAGCGTCAATAAGACAACTCTACATCCACGTCAATATTTAGAAAAGTAAACAATATTAGGTTAAATAGTACGGCCTTTAAAAGGGACACTTTGCTCATAGAAAAGAGAAATGAGAAACACCTATTAACACAATAGTTGTACTGCTTTGTAATCCAAAAAATTCAATAACTGTACTGCTTTGTAATTCCAAAAAAATCAATAGTTGTACTGCTTTGTAATCCAAAAAAAAATAATAGTTGTACTGCTTTGTAATCCAAAAAAAATCAATAGTTGTACCGCTTTGTAATCCAAAAAGATCAATAGTTGTAATGCTTTGTAATCCAAAAAAATCAATAGTTGTACTGCTTTGTAATCCAGTTAAGTCAATAGTTGTACTGCTTTGTAATAAAAAAAAAATAATAGTTGTACTGCTTTGTAATCCAAAAATAATCAATAGTTGTACTGCTTTGTAATTCAAATAAATCAATAGTTGTACTGCTTTGTAATTCCAAAAAAATCAATAGTTGTACTGCTTTGTAATCCAAAAAAATCAATAGTTGTACTGCTTTGTAATCCAAAAAAAATCAATAGTTGTACTGATTTGTAATCCAAAAAGATCAATAGTTGTAATGCTTTGTAATCCAAAAAAATCAATAGTTGTACTGCTTTGTAATCCAGTTAAGTCAATAGTTGTACTGCTTTGTAATAAAAAAAAAACAATAGTTGTACTGCTTTGTAATCCAAAAATAATCAATAGTTGTACTGCTTTGTAATTCAAATAAATTAATAGTTGTACTGCTTTGTAATTCAAAAAAATCAACAGTTGTACTGCTTTGTAATAAAACAAAAGTCAATAGTTGTACTGCTTTGTAATCCAAAAAAATCAATAGTTGTACTGCTTTGTAATCCAAAAAGATCAATAGTTGTAATGCTTTGTAATCCAAAAAAATCAATAGTTGTACTGCTTTGTAATCCAGTTAAGTCAATAGTTGTACTGCTTTGTAATAAAAAAAAAAAACAATAGTTGTACTGCTTTGTAATCCAAAAATAATCAATAGTTGTACTGCTTTGTAATTCAAATAAATCAATAGTTGTACTGCTTTGTAATTCCAAAAAAATCAATAGTTGTACTGCTTTGTAATCCAAAAAAAATCAATAGTTGTACTGCTTTGTAATCCAAAAAAAAATCAATAGTTGTACTGCTTTGTAATCCAAAAAGATCAATAGTTGTAATGCTTTGTAATCCAAAAAGATCAATAGTTGTAATGCTTTGTAATCCAAAAAAATCAATAGTTGTACTGCTTTGTAATCCAGTTAAGTCAATAGTTGTACTGCTTTGTAATAAAAAAAAACAATAGTTGTACTGCTTTGTAATCCAAAAATAATCAATAGTTGTACTGCTTTGTAATTCAAATAAATCAATAGTTGTACTGCTTTGTAATTCCAAAAAAATTAATAGTTGTACTGCTTTGTAATCCAAAAAAAATCAATAGTTGTACTGCTTTGTAATCCAAAAAAAATCAATAGTTGTACTGCTTTGTAATCCAAAAAGATCAATAGTTGTAATGCTTTGTAATCCAAAAAAATCAATAGTTGTACTGCTTTGTAATCCAGTTAAGTCAATAGTTGTACTGCTTTGTAATAAAAAAAAAATAGTTGTACTGCTTTGTAATCCAAAAATAATCAATAGTTGTACTGCTTTGTAATTCAAATAAATCAATAGTTGTACTGCTTTGTAATTCAAATAAATCAATAGTTGTACTGCTTTGTAATCCAGTTAAGTCAATAGTTTTACTGCATTTTAATCCAGCGAAGTCACTGATTGCATTTGTTTCTAATGCAAGTGAGGCAATGGTTTTACTAGTTCCTAATCACGTTACATCATTGGTTGTACTGGTTTGTATTACAGGAACATCAATGGTTGTTCAAATCATGGAACTCACTGGCTAGACTGGTTTTCAATCCAGAATAGTCTGCTTCTTATGGGTTGAATTCATGGAAAGTCAATAACGGTACTTGGTGTACATGAACTACACAAATTAGTAAATATTTGAAATTCATTGCTTGTGATGACTTTCCATTTCATTCAAAATTGTTGTAATTAATGATATCATTTCAGGCAAGATATTTATTGTACTTGTTTCAAGACAGGTAGGTCATTAGCTGTTCTTGTTCAAGTACATACATGTCATGTGTTACACTTGTTACGTTGTAGACAAACCATAAAAGGTAGTTGTTGCATCTACTGCAGCTTTGATCAAACAACAACATAACTTGTGTACACCAGTCTCAAATACGTTTATTTAGAAATTAGTTATTTACATTGATGCTGCATATGTACAAATTGTATTCAGACCATTGGTATTGGATCAATCAGGATGATTTTATTTATATAATTGGTTGAGAATCAATGCGGTTTATTTAATTAAGATCATTGGTCTTGAATCAATCCCGTAAATTGTATTGAGAAAATTTGTATCGAAGCAATCCGGTAAATTTAATAGGGAATATCGGTATTGAAGCAACCCGGTACATTGTATTGCGACCCATGGTATTGGAACAATCCGATAAATTGTAAAAGGTCGCCTTATAATGAGCATGTATTCTACGTTTTAAATTGATGTAACAACTTCATGGTAAACTACAACCAAAACCTTAATCTTATAAGGGTTAAAGATATACGAAGACTGTCTAACTTATGATTTACGAAAGAATAAGGAAAACATTAAATTAAAAGAAGATGTAGTACGATATCCAATGAGAAAACTCTCAACAAGAGATAAGCTGCCAAAGAAATCAACAACTAAATGTCACGGTATGGCCTTCAACAATGAGTAAAACCCATACTGCATTGTCAGGTTTTAAAGGCTCTAAAAAAACAAATGTTAAGCAATTCAAACGTGAAAACAAGTGGCCTGCATTTGTACAAACTAAAATAATGCACGAAATACAAGTATTACATACAGGAACAAACGGGTTCCACTGAATAGCAGGCTCCTTACTTGGGACTTGAATATGGCCTATGCTATAGTTATCTAGATATGAGAAAGCACAGTGTGATCAAAACGTAAAAGAAGTGTTACTGTTCTGTCAATAGATTTCAAATGTGTGTGTATTTCAAATGCTTGAAATACCGTAAAGCAAGTCATTGTATTCTTCTTTTTACCATTAATCATTGATAGTAATGTTTTAAAAAACACATTTTCCTATTTAAGGTAGATAGGGTGTCTTCCTCCATCTTGGATTTGGAAATACCAGAAAATAAGGTCTAGATCTTTAATAGAATGTGCAAATTTGTAGAGTAGTAGGTAATTCATGTGTAAGAACTTCCACTTCTATATAGAAAATGACATGTTTTATCATATTTATGATTGTATTTTATAAAAAACAGAAAACTTTTGTTTGATCAAATTTTTTCCAACTTTGCCACATAAAGGGAGGCAACTCAAATACAAGGGCAGATAATTCAGATTGAAGTACTTTTACAATAGAATGTGTTAGGAATTTCTCTATTTTATTATGTAGCAAGAAAATGGGTCCGGTGACCCCCTTTTTTCTTTTTCTTTACTGAAAGCATACTATTAAAGCTATCTTCTCATATGTTATCTCAAAATTCTATGGTGTAGTTTACGCTTTATTGCAGAAAATTGGGTTTTCAATGCATAATCTATACAAAATTTGTCAATTTTAATCACCGTGTAGCATGAAAATAAGCCCGGTGACCGAATTTTTTTATTACTTTTTTTTAAACAGCATAATTTAAACTACATTTTGGCAAATTATTAAAAAATTCTATGGATTATAATTTAGACACCCCATCTACCTTAAGAGGAGATATAATTATGACATATTTATTATGAGTTCTATTTTCTTTTGTTGTCTGAGTAATATAATTATGAAACTTACAGTTTTGAAATGTTTGGAAAAAGAATAAAAACTCTTAAAGCACGATATTATAAATGTTAAACTGAAATTTCGCATGAAATTTTTGGACCCTGTTCGCTTGTATTTTCAATAAACAAACATCTTACAAAAGCATTTCCCCTTTTTCGAAATAAGACAGTACAATACACAGTGGGTTGCATCTGAATAAAACCAGGATCAAACCACCATTTTGTACATTTTAAAAATGCCTGTACGAAGTCAGAAATATGACAGCTGTTGTCCAATCGTTTGATGTGTTTTTAATACGATACCAGAATTAAATGACATATAAGTAAAAGAGAGACGAAAGATACCAAAGGGACAGTCAAACTCATAAATCTAAAACAAACTGACAACGCCATGGCTAAAAATGAAAAAGACAAACAGAAAAACAATAGTACATATGACACAACATAGAAAACTAAAGAATAAACAACACGAACCCCACCAAAAACTAGGGGTGATCTCAGGTGCTCCGGAAGGGTAAGCAGATTTTGCTCCACATGTGGCACCCGTCGTGTTGCTTATGTGATTACAAATCCGGTAAATAGTCTAATTCGGTAGTCACATTCATGAAAGGGAGGGAGATTGTAGTTACGACGTAAGGAACATATCCGATATCATTTGTGAAACGGTTATTCCATAACGGTCAACCAACTCGTGATGGCGTCCGTAAAATTTACGAATGGATGATTTCAACTTCACCATTTGGAACTCTTGGTTTATTAGTTTCCTTGTGAGCAGTAACCCTCTATCAAGAAAATCATGGTAGGAAATGCAAGCACGGGAATATCGTATCAGTTGGGAGATATATACCCCGTATGCAGGTGCTGCTTGAATGTTGCTACTTAGAAATGGAAAGTTCACAATTGGAAAGCTGAAATGATCTCTTTTGTCGAAAAGTTTTATTTTTCAACCGACCCTCATTGTCAATTTCTAGATGTAAGTCAAGATATGAAGCCGACTTAACTGTATCTGTAGTATCCTTTATCTCCAATTCGATGGGATAGATGCGTTCCACATAGTCACCAAATTTTGAATTGTTTAGTGAAAGAACGTCATCTATATAGCGGAAAGTAGAGTTAAAGGATATTGCTAACTTCTTATCTTTCTTCCTAAGAAGTTCTTGCATGAAGTCAGCCTCATAATAATAAAGAAACAAGTCGGCAAGTAGAAGGGCACAGTTTGTTCCCATTGGGATGCCGACAGTCTGTTGAAAAACACGTCCTCCGAACGGTACAAATATGTTGTCAGTCAAGAAATCAAGCATCTTGATAATATCGGTTTCAGAGAATTTTTTGTTTGAATCAGAGTGATTCTCTACAAAGTATGATTTATCCCTCCCTAAGACAAGATACTTGTATCTATGTTGGCCATTCTTTTTTATGAAGCAAAGTAATACTAACTCTTTCAATTTGTCTTTTAGTTTGGAATGTGGAATACTTGTGTAAAGAGTAGAAAAGTCAAATGTTTTAATACTGTTACAAGAGGAAAGAGAGTTAGATTGTATGTACTCTAAAAGATCTTTTGAATTTTTAAGTATCCACATCTGATTCACGCCACCTCTAGAATAGGCAGTTTCACAATAACTTTGAAGCCCGTCTTTGATTGCTGATAAAATAGATGTTAATAATTTAGAAAGAGGTTTCGTGGAGCACTTGGAAGACCCAGCAATATACCGTTGTTTGTAAGGACACTTATGTAGTTTAGGTATCCAATACAGTGATGGAAGATCCAGTTCTTCATCTTTGGTTGAAATACCAAAGGAACAAAGAACAGACCTATGATTATCCAGGATTTCCTCTTTAGTAAGTGTCGTGAGGGTATATGTTGAGTTTCCAAGTGAATTGTCTATACCTAATTCGTTTATCAAGCAATTAATGTAGTGAATTTTACAGACAAAAACGATGTTATTTGGGGCTTTGTCTGCGGGGACAACAACATATTTATCATGGAGGTCGGATAAGTGTTTAGCAACATTTGGATCTTTAAAGATTGACGTAGCATGGGCATTGATGGACCCATTCATTTTCTTAATTCTGATTTTTATTAACGACCTCACTGCCTTAATTCATTCGGATAGAGTGTCTACGTCTTCCTTTTCACGTTTAGCACATTGCCTGGCATAATCCTCGACTGAATCCATCAAAATTTTAAAGTTGTATTTCCAATTGATGGATTTAGGCTCACGATATTTCGGACCTTTCGATAACACATTTCGTAGAGAAGTGTTATTAACAATGTTAAGGTCACCGGTAATAACGTGGCCAGAAGGATTATATGTGAATTGGGAAGTGCAATCAGGAGGTTTAGACTTGAAGTCGTCAATATCGAGATTCTGCAAAACGCGTTTGTAATTGAAAATTTTAGTTGCAGTAGGTTTGGTATAGGTATAAGAAATTATTGGTACAGACTGGTCTTTGAAATAAGGAGGTATTTTCGATTGAACTAATTTATGATGAAGGATATTGCCTAGGTTGACGCCATCGAGACCTTTGTTGGCAAAGGAAAGATTTACAAAAGATCTGTTCTCTTTTTCATCTTTTCCAATGCGAACTGGCTTGAAAAGTCTGTGACTTGCAATATCCGAAATTATAGCTTGAAGTTTGTATTGGTTTGAATTAACAGTGGATTCCAAACATAAATTGAACAGAGAATGAAGTTTTGAAAGGGGTAATGAATAAAGTTTCGTGCGAATGTGATGAATACCTAACGGCTTTTGTATGAATGGCAGCAAGTCGTTAATAGAGACATCATGCAGAGAAGGTGATGTATAATGACGATGACTATGACTGCGTCTACGTCGAGGAGTCGAGTTGAAAATGTTCATCACATTCACCGAGTTACACGAAGGACTAGATAGAATACCTATACCATCAATTTTGTCATTGCAGCCATACGGTGTTGCAGCTCCCGATTGTCTAATCCAATAGTCTTCTTTTTGTCTACGGAGGGTTGTTAAAAGGTTAGGATTGTTAGAGCTATGGTATATCTTTTTGATAATGCGAACTGTCATAGAAATGATGGAATGATCGGGCTGATTGAAATGCTGGTATAAAATGTCGTTAGCATTGAGGTTAATGTCTAATCTATGACCGCACATACGTTTGTTTAGTCTTCCTTTGGTCAAAAGCATAGGGAATGAGCAGCGGAGTGCAAGTGGTAGTTTATCCAAACTGTACAGTGAGGGTTTTGAAGTAAGACACATTACTACAGATCCTGACAGCAGTGTCTATAGAGCAGCTGAGCAATTGTCATCTAATTATAATTCAAAAATAACACCTGAGCATTTAATAGATACGCAACACTTTTCTGACAATCACCGAAAACAGATAAAGAAAAAGAAAATTTTAACAAGTTTGATGCCGGCTAGGACTAAAAAACAGCGAGACGATCTAATCGGCAGATTCACATTAGATCTAAGCCAAAGATGTCATGCGAAATACAAATCTGCATTAAAACATTGTGATGGGAATTTCCAAACCTTCAAAAGAAAGCTGTCACACACAGTTGATGCTATTATTCTTTGTTATCAAAGTAAACATTGTATCTGTAAAAGAAATTCCTTTGTTTACAAGGGAATAGAAGATCCATGGATCAACAGGAGCATCTATTTGCCTAAAACCTTTAAATTAAATCTAATTCTGAAACAGCAGACAGAATTAAGAAAATGTATTAATTACAGACAGGGCCCAAAAGAATTAGAGCGCACTCAACTGGGAACAAATACCCAAAAATCTGAATGTGTCAATAGAATAATTAGGCGTTCCTTACCTAGAAGTAATACATTCAGCAAAAATTTCCAAGTTTCCTGTTTCTTCAGCAAACCATGGCCCAGGTGAATCCGTGATGGCTTTATGCTTGTCTGTTGGTACCCCGGTCACAGCTGGATCTAAAGTTCACACACACCTACAGCAAGAACAAAAAATTTATGAGAACCACAAACAATATAAAAAAATTAGCTAAATAAATGAAGAACAGGAAACAAAAGCTAAAGCAAAATTTGAATTATACTCTAAAAATCAGGAGGTAAATAAATATGAGAAGGGTATGCTACTAAAGAGCCAAAAAAATATTCGACAAAAACTGGCCGACACAGCAAGAGGTGATCATGAAGCGTACACGAAGAAGGCTGAAAAATCATAGGAATACCTTTTGTATCATACCATGCAGTACGGATAGTGCAGTTTCGAACAGTTTCTTTTTTAAAACATTCATGTCTGTTCATATTTATACAATGAGGCTCGTGCACAAGATGTTCAATTAGGATACATTTCTTATTGTTGCATAGATGACTGACATCTAATTGTTCTCCATATTCATTTTTATTTTGTAAATGAGGATGTAATATTTTATTGTGTGCCATATATACAAGTCTGTGAGTCTTTTCAACAGTTTTTTTTTCATCTTGCCAGGTTACTCTCTTCCTGCCATAGCCAGCTTCAGAACAGGCACCATTCCACTGCATGCATTTATTGCCGAGGGGTAACATAGAGCTTTTTCTGCATAATTCAAGTAAAATGTTTTCAAAGAATGCTTCCATAATTAATGACTTGGGCTACATGTGTAAAAAAACAGAAAAGAATTTGAATACAGCGTCAATTATCATGACAAACATTAGAGACTTGTATCTCGGTTAAGGTGGCACGGTAGTATTTCCCTGCCATAGGCGACAATGTTAACATTTTTCAGATTTTCATGACTTTCTAACACTCCCCAAGACCCAAAACCTACTGTAACTTCAAGTACTTTCATTCAGATATTCAAAAATAAATGAAAAACACCATCATGACCGTTTACCTTTTTAGCTATTGTCACCAGTCTAAGGGAACCAGTCATTTACATCATATTTGGCCGCAGTAAATGTAATATTCTAAAAAAAATTGTAAAAAATTCATTTCAATAATTACATTGGTATTTTTCAGTCTCATCACACCTCCAGTAAGTATATATCTAGCATATTTACCTTTCTCGTTTGAGAAGAAAGCTTTAAATGAGTTGCAGCAAATATATCTACATTCAGCTTTACCACACGACCATTTAATTAAATAGGAAAACTTTTGTTTAATAAGATAGTGTGGAAGTGTAGTGTAAAGAGTAGAAAAATATAAACTATTAACAGAATCAAAAGGACCATCAAAAGCATGTAATTTATCTAAAACATCCAAATAATGTTTTACACTTCAAAAATGGTTTATACCACTATGTTCATATATTTTATTACAATAGTTTATGATAAGCTCTTTAATAGTAGTTAATGAACTAGTTAAGAGCACTGGAAGATTAGCTGTAGAACACTTACTAGAGGCCGAGATAAAACGATATTTAAATGTTTGTTTAGTTTGTGTAGTTTAGGTAGCCAATACATAGAAGGGACCTTCAAATGTTCAGAAGAAGCCTTAAGCTTTGATGTGGTTGTGATATGCTTGTTTACTATATGACTCTCTGTGTTACAGTGTAAACTGTCTAGAGTGTTAATAAAGTTCCTCCCAGTGATTTGGTATGGCTTTTTTAAGTTTTGAAAATTCAGCAATCCAATTACTTTTGTTTTTTTGTTTTAAATTGATAACTTTTTCTGATATTTGTCCTTTATTGTCAATTTTGTCATTTATAAATAGAATATCACTTTCAATCCATTTATCCAAAAAAAAAAACAGACATTGTCCTTTAAATTTTATCAAACTATTGTCCCATATTATTTGCTTTCTGATCTCTACAAAGTTACATATTGTATTATTTTTTAGCTTCATTCAGATTAACATGTATCCATGATTTAATCAGTTTTTGAAAGAATAGTGGTGAATTGTTCCATATTTTTTTATCAATTAATTTTATGTTTCTTACTTTTATCTTGAAAATTAGCAAATTTTTGCCAAACTTATTTAGGTATAGTTTAGGCAAACCCGACCAGTTAGCATTTTCTGATTGTATTATTTTTTTAGTTCATTTTATATGTATTGACATTATATAAGACTCCAGATCAATCATTTTTAAGCCCCCTTCAGCATAATTTTATTGTTAATATTGACCTCTTTATTTTATCTTTTCTTCCATTCCAAACAAACCTTTTAATTAAATTATATTGTTAATGATTTGCAACTAATCCTTTCGTAATAATACCATTAGTAGCAAAATAGGTTAAGCCCTTGAAATTGTAAATTAAGGTATTTTGCTGAGTGTTTTTTCCTAATCCTATTTCGGACCCCCCTGATTTTAAGAAGGCGTATCTAATTAGTCATGCCCGATTAACTTTAATTGAATTGAACCTCAACTTAAAGACCTACATCGGGTAAATAAGTTCGAGGTACAATAAGTAGACAATAGAAATCCTTTGTGAAATAAGATCGTTCAAGGTGGTATCTTAGAAAATAAATTTGCGTTGAATAACAATGAAAAATGCAAGAGCATGTTTGTAAAACATATATATGCCCTGAACTTCTCAGGGTTTAAACTAACACTAATTTTCTTAACTACCCCTACCTCGAATGAAAGGTTACCTCAGATTTCAATGTAAACAATATGCACATGTAAATTTACTGGTAACATTCCCACGTTATGTCTCTATGAGATGGAACACAGAGAGCATAACTGGGAACCATTACTAGTATGTAAACAAAATTAATTTTCTATGAATATTCAAGATCTCCCCAAAAGAGGCGTGTTTGAGAAACAGCTGTATTTACAAAGTGCAACCTATAAACCTAGATATGATTTAACACTCTAACATTGTTAAATTTAGGACCCTTTGGACCTCGATGTGGTATTATCTAAGTAATAATGAATATAAGTACAGGTTGAGATTCAGCATTTCAAAATAATCTTTATAAGCATATTCAATTTTTGTTGAAATCACTCACAGTTGCAAAATGTTTTCTATCATTAATATTACAAATGTAATTTCAACTGATCGGGCGGAGCTTACGTTTCAATTTGCATAAGGACAGTCTATTCGAAGATGTGTGTGATAAGGATGATTGTCATTTTAATTATCATTACTGATTTGTAATCACCTATCAGTGTCACCAAACCGATATACAAATGAGTGTACGATATATGTTGAAAATTTATAGCATTTATATGTGCTAAAGCAGAGTATTTTAAAGTATCGGCTATTGTGTTATTCTAATTGAAATTTCTGATTGTGAGATTTATTTCAAATGTGATTTATAAAAAAATATGTATAAAATTTATTTTTTTCCTTCCTTAAATATGATCAATTCTATTTGCAACTTATCCCTGTGCCCTCTTCCCCACTAAAAAGACCCCATTCGGAATAAAGGGTAGAAAAAAAGTATTTCAAAACCTTATAGATTAACGACATATGCATATTTTGTAACTGATGTCGTCATAGTTTTACTTTCATATTCACAAATTCCAAAATGTGACAAAAATTTATAAACTTGCTTAACAATAAAACCAACGGCTGTGTCTCATTATCTATTGCGGAAATACACATAAAATGTTTATAGATATACGGAAATGTGGTATGAGTGCCAATGAGTGCCAACTCTCCATCCATGTCACAATTTATAAAAGAAAACCATTATAGGTCAAAGTACGGTCTTCAACACGGAGCCTTGGTTTACATCGAACAGCAAGCTATAACGGGCCCCCAAAATTACTAGTGTAAACCCATTCAAACGGGACAACCAACGGTGTAATTATCTGAAAAATGAAAAACACTTATGAACCACACGACAACTACTAAACATCAGATTCATGACTTAGGACAGGAGCAAACATTTACATATTTAAATCGGATCAATGGCCATAATATAAGTGGACAATTTACTGATGAATTTATCCAAAAACACCTGTTTATAGATGAACTGGTCTATGATGAGCGAACTGGTTAAACCCCGCCCAGTCAAGTGAAATAAATCAAGTAATACATGTAATTCAATGTCTTTAAAAAAAATTAAAACTTATTTGTAATTATCTTCAAAATGTCTAAAGTAAATTTCTAACTATAGTAACTCCTATTAGCTTTCAATCATCAACACTTCAAATAAATCAAATGTCTCTCCAATTGTATTTTTGAGAAAAGTCATTTAACAAGACATATAAACAGGTGAAAATTATCTTTAAAGGCTAATTGCAATTAAACGTTATGTACAACAATTTCTGTTCAAAGGAAAGTAACTCAAAAAAATAAATAATAACACTTTTGGATATTAAAAAGGGCGATCACTCAACAACGAGAAAAGCTGAGATCGTGAAAATTAAATCAAACCTTCATTTAGTCGAAAGAAACATCATATTTCAATTTGATAAAAAAAAATGTCATGGTTTTTATGTTATTGAGCTAACACAGTTTGGCTGCCGCCCGTCCGCCAGTTCGCCGTTCATCCCCAAATCATTTACCAATTGTTATGCCCCACCTATGATAGTAAAGGGGCATTATGTTTTTTTTTCTTCTAATCTGTGCGTCCGTTCATTCGTTCATCCGTCCGTAAGTTCGTTAGTCCGTCCGTCTGTCCCGCTTCAGGTTACAGTTTTTGGTCAAGGTAGGTTTTGATGAAGTTGAAGTCCAATTACTTTGAAACTTAGTACACATGTTTTTCGTGATATGATCTTTCTAATTGTAATGCCAAATTAAAGTTTGACCCCAATTTCAGGGTCCACTGAATATAGAAAATTATAGTTCGATGTTCAGTTTTTGGTTAAAGTTGTTGGTCAAGGTACTGTTTCGTCAAGGTAGGTACTTTTTAGTCACGGTACTTTTTAGTCAAGGTACTTTTTGATAAAGTTGAAGACTTGAAACTTAGTGCACATGTTCCTTTTGATATGATACTGAAAATGAAAACAGGGACCAAACTTATTTTTCGGAAAATAATAACAAGAGTCGGCACTTAATTTTAAAAATGAGAATGAAGTATTCAAATATTGATAAAGGCATTCAAAATTTTGAGCAGACCATGTTTTAGTTGAAAACATCTTTTTTTTGCATTTTTGCGTGAAAATATGATTTTTGAAATAACAAAAATAAATTCGCGTTTTTACCTTAAATCAATAGTGTTGGTAAGAAAGTAACTCTCTGTAAAAAATAGACAAATAGCGCATGTATTTATATCGGTACAGTGAATTCGATTTCATTACATATTGAAAAAATATTGCCTTGTATCGTTTCTTTTGTTGACTTGTATGTATTAAAATATTGTGCTTAACATTTAAAGGTTACTAACTATTTTAAAATTATCGGCAAAATATTTAAAAAAACAATCTTTTTTTTACACACTAAATTTGGAAGGCATCGACTATTGCACATTTACCCTGCTTTTAGACAAACACATTTTTTTTTTCAAATATGTTTTAATCACAACATCCACATTCTAAAAAACCTCGTCCTTCACATATCGAATCGGAATTTCACGGCATGTGTTACTGAAATAAAATGTTCAATATAATCATCTTAAAGTACCGATAGTAGAGGCTCTAAAGAGCATGTGTCGTTCTATTTGTTGCGTGCATATTAAAAAAAAGTACACTTTCGACATAACAGACAAGAATAGAATTATTGCCAAAATTCCCTGTTTTGGTGATGGTGACTCTTTTGTAGATCTTACTTTACTGAACGTTTTTGCTGTTTTCAGTTATCTCGATCTATATGTAATGAACTTGTGATATATTAGCAGAGGTATTGGTTTTACCAACATCTAGTAGTATATTTAATGACTTTAACGTTTAAAACTTTATACCTCCCTATTTTGATAACACAGAACCACCTATTATGTCATACACATACAAAAAAATCAGCATAAGTTTGAATTTTAATTATACGTTGGTTACATTTGTACACCAGACGTCAATGTAGAAAATAATACTTCTTTAACTTGAAGCTGTGAATCGTCGAAGATTAGATATGTTCCCTATACCTATATTATTACGGGGGACCTCAATATCATCCATGACACGAGGCTACTTTTTTTTAAAAGACCAAGATATCGTCCTCTATCTAAAGTAGATTGAAACATTGTCGCGAGGTCACAAAAGATGCTCTTTCCAAGTGTTGTAAGAATTGGTGTTAGCGTAAAAAATCTCTCATTTAAAAAAATGTATGAATGTTGTAGATAATAATATATCATATTTTGAAAATAATTTAGAAATGAATAATACATGATACGCCTATTGTTATGCTAGAGGTATAGGGGGAGGGTTGAGATCTCACAAACATGTTTAACCCCGCCGCATTTTTGCGCCTGTCCCAAGTCAGGAGCCTCTGGCCTTTGTAAGTCTTGTATTTTTTTAATTTTAGTTTCTTGTGTCAGACAACATGCAAATAGGGTAAGCTGGCAATACTTAAAGTCTTGTTTTCAAATTCTCTAAAAAATTGAAACAGGGGAGGGGGTATGAAATGTACAGTAAGAGAAAACTGAGAGTATATGCAGTGATTTCCTTAAGGCTATAATTCTGATAAGTGAGTTTTTATGTGAGAAAAAGTGTTCTAATAGAGAGTTTTCTATTTGAATAAATGTTTGTATAGGTTGCACTAAATACAGTTGTTTCTCAA
Organism: Mytilus edulis; assembly: GCF_963676685.1. Lineage (NCBI taxonomy): Eukaryota > Metazoa > Mollusca > Bivalvia > Mytilida > Mytilidae > Mytilus > Mytilus edulis. The sequence continues at coordinate 39,391,450 of NC_092355.1, forward strand.
ACCACGCCTCTTTTGGGGAGATTTAGAATATTCATAGATAATTAATTTTGTTTACATACTGGATCCTAGTTCTGATCTGTAGGTTGCATCTCATAGAGACATAACTTGGGAATGTTATCAGTAAATATACATGTGAATATTGTTTATAATGAAATCTCTGGTAACCCTACAGCCGAGGTAGGGGTAGTTCAGAAATTTAGTGTTAGTTTAAATTCTGAGAAGTTCGGTGCATATAAACGTTGAAAATATGAAGCACAGTCCTATATTTTGACCTTTGAAAAAAATAGTAGTGCATATGAACTTTCCATTCTAGGATATGATTTTTATCTAAACTTCCTAGTAAAAGTGGTACAGTTTTAGCCGTAAAGGGAGTTCCTATGGGAAAATGCATTGTCAATATTTACAGAAATGCAACCTAAAGGAAAATTTACACGGATAATCTAGTTTTTATATCAGAAGGTTCCCAGTTTTTCTTGGGGTTCATGTTTCTCAGACTCTATTAGTACTTTGCTGTGTTTGTTTTACTGTTGTATTTGTGTTGGTCGTTTCGTTTTAGATCATGGCGTTGTCAGTTTAGTTTCGATTTACGAGTTTGAGTGTCACTTTTTTTTTTGCCACTCTTTTAATTTATAAGCGTTATTCATTTGTTATTGTCGATTTAAAAAAAAAACGTTTTCTAATTCTCAAATGTGAATAAACTAGTGCGCCTTATTGCTTAATTATTTTGCCATGCACAACATGGACTGACGCAGGAACTTTATCAGTTAGGGATAACCTATTTACCCAGTATGGCGAGTATTTCCTTTTCACATGTACGTTTCATTCTCTTACTCTGAAGTATTTTGTGTGTCTCGTTGTTACTTTTAGTTTTGATTATTTTGTTGTCTGTTATAGATTTAGTTTATTGTTTTGGATTTTAATCACGGTAACTTTCCATCAATTGTTCTTGTTTTTATTCATAACATCGTTCTTACCTTTGTTGTAGTATACACAATCTTGTAAGTATTCTAGAAATGCATTTGAAGACTTGTATGGATATCTAAGGTTTAGTATCCACTGTTCTTGTGTTTTCCTTCTATCTAAACAATCTTTATACTTTCGTTCAAACTGTCTGATTGTCAGCCCGAAAACGTCATTTGAGATAACAATCCCTCCGTCTAAAGACTGGGAAATCGATGGTGTGTGCCTGCGTATGCCACGGTAAGGGAAACTTTTAACACCGTATTTCTGCAGGTACATAATTTTTCTCATTCCATTCATTTCAGCTCTTTCATGTACTTGGTTTATGGGATTTTTGTCCATGATAAACCTTTAAAATGAATAACTTTTATTATGACCAACATTATTAAGTAATTTATTATACTTTCATTTATAACTGTCCTAGTTGTTAGTCTCTTAACTGGGCAAAATTTATATTCACAGATTATCATAGTTGACAATTGTCATGCATGACAGTTGACTTCTGAAATCATGTATAAATTACTATAAAATTGAGAATAGCAATGGGGAATGTGTCAAAGAGACATAAACCCGACCATAGAGTAGACAACAGCCGAAAGCCACCAATAAGTCTTCAATGTAGCGAAAAACTCCCGCACCCGGAAGAGTCCTTCAGCTGGCCCATTAAATGATATGTTACTAGTTCAGTTATAATGGACGTCGGACTAAATTCCAAATTATACACAAGAAACTAAAATTAAAAATTATACAAGACCAACAAAGGCCATAGGCTCCCGACTTAGGACAGGCGCAAAAAAAAATGCATCGGGGTTGTACATGTTTTTTTGAAATCTCAACCCTCCCCCTATACCTCTAGCCAATGCAGAAAAAACACACACACACAATAGTACGCATAGTAAAACTCAGTTTAAGAGAAGTCCTAGTCCGTTGTCAGAATAGGTAACAAAAGAAACTAAACAAAATGACAATAATACAGAAATTAACAAAGGATTTCTATAGCAGATACTAACATGCCAGCTCCAGACCTCAATTAAACTGATTGACATATTATGTCTCCATCATATGAATATCAAGCACAATCCCTATTGTAATGGGTTTAGTATTATTCCATCATAAAATATATGAAAAAACATGTCATGCCAATAACAGGTTTTAGAATAAATATGTTTAATTCCGATGTAAAGACCCTAGCTATAAGTGAATCAATATTAAAGCCGAAATATGCAATCTTTAATGACATGACAACAGTATTGTAACTATATCCCATCTTAATAAGTCGGATTAAAGGTTTTGTTAGCTTGTGAGGTGAATACTGACATTATTTTGCTTTTTAAAGAATATAACCATAAAAGATTGGAAGTGAAATACCTGCACGTATAAGATGTCTACATCCTTGTACCGAAAATAAAATTTTGTAAATGTTTTGACTAGATTGTGATTACAATAACCCAGATGTAATAATTTTCTGTTATACATAAATTTCTCTCACTAAAATCTAATACGTTGTTTCATACACAAGCGAATCGTACAAGTTGTGAATCATAAACACCATAAGATGGTCAACAGAGAACGTCACCACCTAAAATGAATAATCAACGATAGGAAATGCAAAATCATCTTTGTTATCATCAATTTTTGAGACTCTGTTTTCAAATTTCTTGAGCTTGAATCGGATCGTTTTTAATGACTAAATCTGTTAAAATCTTTCACATAAACTAAAAATTCAAATAAAATAGACACTTAAGTATTCAAAAAGAAGTCAAAATCTTTCGTCAGATGAACCTGAAATTCGAGGCCAAAATCAGTCCTTACCGGACCTACTCCTTTGGGCAGTGAGTGGCTTTCATTTCTAGAGTTATGTCCCCTTTTAAGTGGGTAAATCGTAAATGTCGTTTCCCCACTATATCTTATGTTTGCCTAATGCAAAGTCTATGCATCTCATACACATAAATGAGAACCACAACATAATAAAAGTGTTCGAATTTCGGTATTGGATCATTTCCCGTTCTAAATTATGCTCTTTTTAATTGAAAATATTTCAAATTTTGGGCCGGATTTGTATACTCAGACAAATTCTTCTTTTCATTTTTGATATATATTTGTCAAAATGAGTTTCGTTATAATTTCTTACCGATTTCAAATTAATCTTAAAACTATATTGGTTGGTCACGCTATAATGATAGGTGAAAAAAAAATGGAAAATGTGTGAGTCAAGGAATTAAATCAGCAGCATGCAGGAAAGGTATATACATGGATAAAAGGGGAGATGGACATCACGATTGTAGAAAAACATCAAAGTCTAAGGAGTCAAACTTAGCCGTTGAAAATGATGCAGGAGCAGCAATGCAAATGATGCAAAGTGTCCTGTATAATAATGGATGACGATACCACTACTATGGATTGACTACAACAAAACATTAATTCTGACATTGTTAAAAGATCAGACAGAAATTACCAAAGCAAACAATATTGTTATTGAATTTTACTGCTTACATGCATTGAACAAACATTGACAAAAAAAAAATGACTATGCAATAGCCCCAAAACAAGAGCCGTGCAGAATAATTGAACCAAAATAGCAAGTCAATCATATATCATCTCATTCTTTTGGTGACCATTTTAAATGTGACTTGTCGTGGCGCAACGACCATAAAGATGAAGAAAATAACACACATAAAATCTTCTATATGGCAAAGATTATAAAGAGGAAATGTTTGCCAATTTGTTAAAACTGTTTCATCATGTTCTTACTTGCGCAAATAATTCAGATACATAAACTAGCAGTGGCAGCTCACAAGGAAACGAATCGTTAAACCGAATCATCTCGTGAAATGCACCGAAACCGAATCATGTTGGAAGTGGTGAATTCCTTCCTTTCTGAGTATGCATTGGTGTAATTAAGGAATATGAAGGTCTTTTTATATACCTCACCTATATGAAGCTCAGATATAGTCATCTGGAAAATTTTAAGTAATGCATACGTCAAAAAAAGACAAAAAAGCGCAAGCCTGACAAATCAAATGTACCCGGAAGGCGAAAATAAAATAAAAATTCAACTTTGATCTAAATATTCATTTGTTTCTGATATAACAATGTCTTGTTACCAATTGGGGGACCAATTAAGAACAATTTTGCTTTACAATCATATTCTATGTTTGTATTTACATTCAAACTTGATTGCCTATTATCACCAACATACACCTATACGATAGTAAACACATATTGTCTTGGTAAGATGGTAATAGCAAGTTTGTTATTCATAAAATATCTATTATTTCTCGAGGCGAAGCTGGGGCAATAGTTGGTATACGAAGGGACAACAAACTTGCTATTACTGTATCTAAATTGCTATGATCTAAGTTAAACGTTAAATTACATCTTTTATAAATATATAAATATTGACTGCAGTAACGATTAGGTTATTTCGCATTAAGTCATTCTTTTAGAAAAAAAACAAATGACTTATTATTGTGTTAAATTTTTTTTTAATATTTTTTACCAAATTCATAATCCTTACACCGAGACAAAAGTATTACATAAGTTAAAAAACGGTATTAAGAGTGGAGCTTCATGTATGATATGATCACTCTCGGAAATCGCAACTCTGCACAGTTTGACTTATTTTTGAAAGCCAAAACGCCCGAAAAGAAAGAAAAATTGAAAGTGAAAATTCTCATCACAATAAATGAAATATTGTAAAAAAAAATCAAGAGTACCCCCCACCTTTCACCCCTCCAAAATAAGAGGAAAACTGAAATAAACACTATAAATTTATTAACATTTCTGTTCCTATCATGAAAATATTCATACTTTAGCATTGCACATGGTCATGTTAAAGACGTTTTTACACTAAATCCATTTGATGTGTATACATTGATATTGTAGTTTGATAAACTTAATGTTTTTATTAGTTCTAGTATTCTTTTGGGTTTATTTCAGTAATGGTAAGAATTCTACGATTGTAATTAGTGTATTGAGTGGGTTTTATCTTTTTTCGAGTCCTTTTCAGCCTGTTTTTACATTTTGTTCTTATGATGTGCGGTTACACCAATGTTCTAGGTTAGGGGAGTTTGGGACCTTTGTCGAAAACATATTCATTCCTGTTAGACTGTATTTTTTCATGTTTCAAAACAGGAATCTGTAATTTGATTGTTATCGTTGGTTGCTGTCTGTCATTTTTGTTTCGCTCTTTGTTTCGATCATAATTGGGGTCGACGTTTTTGATTTTTGCGTATCACATCGGGGTATTTAATAGCCATATCCAGAAATCAACGCCAATTTTCTCATTTGAATATTATACTATTGAAATCGGATACGGGTCACGGAAATTATATGGAAATGATAGGGATTTTTGAAAAAATGGTCTATTTTATTTTTAATTTAAGTGATAGACCGGTTGCCGGGGCAGAAAATAAATACTAGTATATACGACAATATACACCATTTAAACGAAACATAATGACTGTCGTTGCAAAAATCAAGGTTCCTGAGCTATTTTGAAAATCGAAGCGAGAGGCTTTTATCATTGCAGTATAAAATACAGGCTAAAATGGCTGAAACGTCAAATTTGCAAACTTCGTGTTGAAAATTGGCTAACAAGGTCTTTAGAAAAACAACGTGCCGGGGTGAAACTTGAAACTTGGATGTCCAAAGAATAAGCAAGTCCAAACCTTGTTTGTGTAGTCGTTGAACTCTAGGTTCCCACGTACAGTTAAAATGCCAATATTTTAAGAAGTATAAACTCACGAGAACACGAAAAATTCACTTAATTCGCGTTCATTGTTTTTATTTTGACCGCCTGACAACTTTACGGTAATATCAGAGTGACTATAAATAAGGACTCTGTGACAGGCAACTTATAATATCCGTGTTTTAAAGATTTTAACGATATCAAGCCAGTCTAGTTCAAACTATCATCACGTGGTACAATTCTCATTTACATATTATGAATATTAATTAGCAAAAACACTACTTATTTCTGGCTATGCTTGCTTTGCGGTATAGGTTATTCTCCTTGATAATGGTTGTACGTAAATATGCCATATAATTGCTTACGTATACTAATTCTGTATTTGGTTTCGTGTGGATAGTTTCTCATTGACAATTATATTATAATTTAGCATAAGTTAAAATGATTTTAGCATAAGCTAAATTCATTTTAGCTTAAGCTAAATTAAGTATAAGCTGAATTCATTTTTGCATAAGCTAAAATCAATTTAGCATAACTTATGCTGAATTGTTTAGCTTATACATAAATGTTGGCGCGGAATCAAGGTCATAAATAAACACTGTGCGGGACAAATTTGCCATTCCGGTATCGGCAAATCTGACTTTGTCGGTTTACAAGATATCAAAAAAAAATTTTGTCCAGTGATAGATTATTGAAAAATTAAAAAAATGCCATATGTCCCAACTTGTCACTGTTGTCACTCTTGTCACTGCAGCTGATTAAAAGTACATTTCCCATGGGAAATTTGATAATTCCCATGGGAATATTAGAATTTCCCATGGGAACATTGAAAGTTCCCATGGGAAAAATTACTTTTCCCATGGGAAGTTTAGAGTTCCCATAGGAACTTTAAAGTTCCCATGGGAACATAAGTAAATTGTTTGTTCCCATGGGAAGTTCTAAATTTCCCAAGGGAAACTTTAAATTTCCCAAGGGAACTTTTCTTCACAAGGGAACTCCTTTTCTTCCCATGGGAAAATACTTTTCCCATGGGAACAATATTTTTTCCCATGGGAACAATATTTTTTCCCATGGGAACAAATAATTTTTCCCATGGGAACAATAATTTTTCCCTTGGGAACAATAATTTTTCCCTTGGGAACAATAATTTTTCCCTTGGGAACAATATGTTTTCCCATGGGAACAATAATTGTTCACATGGGAAGTGATATAACTAAAAAGAAAACATAAAAAAAATCCTCTAATTGCATGAGTGAAGCAATTTCACAAAACGGACTAAGTTATTATGGGTACAAGTATTTCTTTGAATCTTAATTGTAGAAATATATAATTATGTGTTCTACGATTTTTGTCTTGGCATGCTTAATTGAAAGTAAATCACTACGTGTCAAAAATTTAACTACTATAAATTCAGAAATTATTGCTGTTTTTATTATTGTGAAAATAGTGACAGGGTTATAATCACAATAATATACACTTGCATATTGAAATTTTTTATGAACTAAACAGGATTATTCTAAATTTTGCACACAAAAAAATGATGAAATTGAGAAAAATCGCACTTACAATTGCTAGCAATAATTTCTGAATTTTCAGTATATAGTTTTGCATATATAGCTTTCACACCATTGCACACAGTGTCTTATGTTTATCCATTTGAATGTTTTTGTGTTATTTTCATGCAGACATTTAAATGTTGATAGGTCTTGCTCATTGTTGACGGCTGTTCAGTCACTGGCTGAAAATACCTTTATCTCTGGTTTTTAGTTGTCTCATTGGCAATCACATACCATATCCTTACTTAATTTCAACACTTCTTAATTTAAGTTATATACATTTGAGAATATCATTTTCAAAAAGACAAAACATTACAATTGGTATAACAAATAAGGCACTTGTGTTTTAATATTTCATCTTTCACTGAGATAACACCATCAAGTAAAATGTGTAAAACAAAAACAGAAAATTAAACAAACAGCAATAAAATAACTCAAGCAAGTGTCAATAAACCTGCACAAATAACATGAATAACATATCTAAGGTCATAAGCAAGTGACAATAAAACATACAGCAATAATATATCTAAGGTCATAAGCATAAACATGCAGCAATATAATACATTGTATATCTAAGGTCATAAGCAAAAGACAATCAACATACAGCAATAGTATATCTAAGGTCATAAGCATAAACATGCAGCAATAATATATCTAAGGTCATAAGCAAGTGACAATCAACATACAGCAATAATGTATCTAAGGTCATAAGCATTTAAAAAAAAACATGCAGCAATAATATATCTAAGGTCATAAGCAAGTGACAATCAACATACAGCAATAATGTATCTAAGGTCAAAAGTATAAACATGCAGCAATAATATATCTAATTTCATAAGCATAAACATACAGCAATAATATATCTAAGGTTCTCTGATATTTGTCCTAAAAATGTTTGGCTCTAGCACCACTGTTGAAAAAGTAATGCCCCTTTTTTCAACAATTTCCTCAGAGGAAAAAGAGTTTTCCTCAAGGGAAAAAGATTTCCCTTAGGGAATTTGCTGCATAATTATTTCCTTTGAGGAAATTCTTTTTCTTTTGAGGAAATCTGCCGCTTCAAATTTTCCTTTGAGGAAATTTCCTCTAAGGAAATCATTGTTCTTCAAATTTCCTCTAAGGAAATTTCTGAACATCAAATTTCCCTTAAGGAAATGTTTTTCCTCTATAAAAATTTCATAACAGTACAAACATTGACAAACAGTATAAATATATTTTCTCCTAGACTGAATTATTGATCATGTTGATACAAAAGATTATATCAAATAAACACTTTTCATGTCAAATTAACTTGTCTTCTGTTTCAGCTGCTGTGTATAATTATTCTACCCCCTACATAACAGTTCAGTGCATAAATAATTTCATTCACAAGACATCTTCCTTCAATTGGTTGAATAAATTTTGGCAACTTGTTCTTCAAACATCTTCTCTGTATATTTGATATGATGGAGAGCCATGTACATAATATTATGTACATAAATGGATAACGCATTTCTCCATAATCCATCAGTGAATATGTAGGTTGTTACATTTTACACCATTGTGTCCTTGTGCATCTTTGATAGTACTCCATTTTGTTTATAGCAATTTTGTAGAATTTTTTCTATTTCTTTTTCCAGAAAAACACACAATTGAGTTCATTTCACATTAATTAATCCAATTAGCACATTATGTAGAAAAGTATTAACAAATAAGTTTCCTCTTCAGTATAGACTTGCAGGACCTGACGATGATCATAAAAACCAAGATATCTGACCTATAAATACACAAAATAAAAATAAAAAGTTATAAACATGATAAATGGAGAAAAAAACAGCAATATAAATAGGCTTATTTTATCATGTTTTAATTAAAGTCATAAGAAACCTCAAATTAAAAAAAAATATGTATAATAATTATGTTTTTTTACTTATTTTTAATTGCTTGCTTCCAGGAAGCAATTCGCCGATACATATTTTCCATATACATAGTGACCCGAGCGTAACCCTCCTCGTAAAAATCCGGTGACCACAATATGCAAGGATCTGTCATTGAAATAAACAAATAGCTGATTATACATGTTAAACACGTGCTCAATACCCATGCTTTTTGTGATTTGTTTACTATAAGGTGGCAATCGGTAAAACGCAGCTTCAAAACACGGCATTTAATGAGCAGCATTATTTGTTAAATCATAACAAACAGAGAGAAAAAAAAATTGACGATTTATATGATATACTTGTGAAAATAATGATAAAATCGTGCACAGAGGACTAAGTTTATGATGTATACATGCATTGGTTCAAAAGTTGGACAAACTTTATTTTTCATCACTCACTCGTTTCATATGACTTTAACATTTGAGAAACTTTCATTTGATATTCTTACTTGTCATGCTTTATATGAGTTCTCTTATTTCAGTGCTTTGTGTCCAAGATTTAATATTCGTTGTTTAGTGCCTTGCAGTGATATTTAAAGTTTAGCCACTTGCAAAAGTTGTTATAGAATGTTCATATGCTGTGTTATTTGAACCACTGTCCTATATTATGGTCAGGTAAGAGGTTGAGTGCTCACAGACATGATATTTTTTTATTAATTGTTATTGTTTTTGAACATGTTGAACTAAATTGGATTGTTTAAATCTTTTCATGTTGGGATCTTTATTGGCTGACCTATAAAGGAAGTGTTGTCTCATTATTGAAGGCCAGCCCATCATTGGCCTTTAATTTCTTGCATCCACTTCTTTGAACTCTGGTGGATAAGTCACTCATTTACCATACCACATCTTCTTATTTTTATAAGAGTCATCATTCAAAGGCAATTACTTTTATCATGTTTATTACTGTAATTCAGAAATTATCCAGAGGTTTTTAGTAATGCGATTAATGTGACTGGGTGAGTATCGCAAAAATAAGAAATCATATTTTGATAACAGAAACATATATATATCATGTATATACATGATATATAATTGATGCAGATTTTTTTTGTAATCACAATAAGTTGTCCATTCCCTGAAAAATCACAATAATAAAGGCAAGCAATAATTTCTGAATTTACAGTATATAGAAGTGGTCTTACCATTTAGGCCTTGTTGTATTCTGTTTATCTTGTTTTGTCGCTCATTTCTATTGAAACTGTTTATATTTTTCATTATTTTTCTATATTTCTTGTCCTAAAACAACTATTCCTCTAAGGAAATTGTTGAAAAAAGGGGCATAACTTTTTCAACAGTGGTGCTAGAGCCAAACAATTTTAGGACAAATATCAGGGAACCAATACCAACCAAGTTATCAACTTCATTTTGACTTAACTCCAAAAATTAAGGTGAACAACTTTTGCACTCAGCGGAATTGCAAACTTGTCCCGGAGACAAATCTGCTTTTCTGAGATGTTTTACAAGGTTCCAAAAATGTGTTATCCCCTACAGCTTTCCATCCAGCTAAGGCAGAAGTATATTCTCTTTTATTCTCATATATCCAGTATTTGCAACAAATTGTAATTTTTCTGAAGAAAAAAATTCAAATGGAAAATAATGTTTGTATTGTACATGTTGTAATATAGTATGTTCCCATGGGAAGAAAAATTGTTCCTATGTGAAAAAAAATTGTTCCCATGGGAAGAAAAATTGTTCCCATGGGAAGAAAATTTGTTCCCATGGGAACTTTTTGTATTCATCTTTTCCCATGGGAACTTTAAAGTTCCTATGGGAACTCTAAACTTCCCATGGGAAAAGTAATTTTTCCCATGGGAACTTCCAATGTTCCCATGGGAAATTCTAATATTCCCATGGGAATTATCAAATTTCCCATGGGAAATGTACTTTTAATCAGCTGCAGTGACAAGAGTGACAACAGTGACAAGTTGGGACATATGGCATTTTTTTAATTTTTCAATAATCTATCACTGAGCAAATTTTTTTTTGGATATCTTGTAAACCGACAAAGTCAGATTTGCCGATACCGGAATGGCAAATTTGTCCCGCACAGTGTTAATATTAAAATTGAAGTGTATTTTACCATATACTTAATGAATTTAGCTTATGCTAAAATGCTTTTAGCTCATGCTTAAATGATTTAAGCATATGTTTAAATGAATTTAGCTTATGCTAAAATGAATTTAGCTTATGCTAAAATGATTTTAGCTTACGCTAAAATGATTTTAGCTTATGCAAAAATAAACTCAGCTTATGCCTAATGAATTGTTTTATCCAATCAAAATCCTGCTTTCTTAACTACTTTTATACTTTGCTCTGGTATAAATAAATAACCACTTTTCTCAAATTAATGTTAAAAGTGGGGACTATGGCCCTCTGCCATCCCGCTAAATTTGCCTCTGCTACCAATTACTGTAAGCCGATTTTGTATAACAATTAAGGTTTTGCATGTTGGAAATTTATTTCAAGTTCTTGACACGTGTTTGTTGTTTTAATAAACTTCTTTGTGTAATTGTTTATACATTGTATTCGATCTTTCAACCCTTAACGATGCTATAGATATACAATTTGTACATTTGTTACCGATTGCATTGAACATTTCACTACTGTGCGCGGTTAAAAGGTCGAATACAATGTATATATTAAAAGAGATGACAAGTTGAGATTGGAACAAATGATGTTTTTCAATCTTGTTCAATGATTTAGCACTATCAGAAATACAGGTCAATTTCTATTTGCAGCACAATCCCATTTTTAGTTTTCGATCTGTTTTGATCGTTTTTAAATTTTGCCAATCCAGGAGGGGTCATGCTGTGCCACACCTCCAGGGACTTCGACCCACCCCATCGTGTTTCGACCATCTGTATATTAATTTCAGATTTCAAAGTCACAATTTACCAAAATCAAGTAAAACATAGTGACTAAAGAAAAAATGAAATGTTTTTAAGATGAGAAAAAAATGTTTGTTTCAGCCTCCTCAGCATATGCTAAAGTTGAAAGAAAAATTGCTTTTGTCTTGTCGCCCAAAAAAAGATTGTTAAAAGCAAACTCTGTCCGGAAAAAATCCATACCCTTTACTCCCCCCCCCCCCTCCCACTCATAAAAATAGTTGCTGCCTGAGTCGCAAAATCACTCGAAAAGAATAAATGCATCCAAGCAAGCGGTGCATGAGAGAATAGCAAAATCGACTTCTCGATCGGCCATTCACGAAAACTTTGCATCTCGTTGTTCCTATTATATTGAGGTTAGCAAGAATTTTCCCCCCTGAATCAAACACTGATCAACTTATTTGTTTAAAAACAGTGCACAAAGTCGAAGTGCTTAAAAAAAGGTCTTTTTCAGAAAAAAATATAACTGATACCTTAATCTAACGTATAGAGATATTTTTTTCTAACACAAGTGCCTGTGAGGCCAAGTAAATTTTCAGCTAAATTGCATTTGTAATTTTAGATCGAGTTATTCTGTTTTCAATTTATGCATTCCCATTTTTAGCGATATATTTGGGGAGGGGATAAATTGAGTCGAATTCAATTAAATGTACATTTTTTGTACGTGTGAACGAGGCATTAGACAGTGACTGGATTTCCTATGAATTCAGCTTATGCTTAATTAATTATGTTATCCAATCAAAAATTTTCTTAACTACTTTAATACTTATCTCTGGTATAAATAAATAACCACTTTTCTCAAATTAATAAAGTTCTCAGTTGCGGATTCAGAGAGGGGTGTAGAGGGCGTATGCCCTCTCCCCTTTGTTTGGACTTTTTTGTATTATTAAATGAAAAATCAGACTATACTTCGGGAACTTTGCCATTTCCCGTGTACTCTAGTATTTATTTTTTTTGCGACAATTCTTTACTTATAAAGATATTTTTCGCTGGAATTTACTGAGTGTTAAAGTCATGTGATTCGCTATGGTGGAGTTGACCAGTGCGTCGAACAAACCTCACTCAGACATTTTAAAATTCAAATACTAAGTAACAGTAATTCATTGCTTAGGCTGAGGATGACAATCATAACACCTTCAAAGCGAAAAAGGATTAAGAAAGAAGGTATTAACTTCTTTTTCACTATTCCACCAAACAGAAAGTAGCACTCTATAGACTATTACACTCTCACGAGAAAAAAAAGGTTCCATAGAAATATTATTTACCTACGAAAACATGTTTAACACCAAACGCCCAGCCTATTTTAAAATAACATAGCCGAATAATGAACCAAAGTCTGTATAAGCTCTAGATAGATTTAAAGTCTAAGGTACGAATCATTTGAATTAGGGAGGCAGTCTTATATATTTGAGAGAAAACAAATGACTCTGATTTTTGCCGGAAGTTGACTAGGGTTTATAATTAAGACACCCCATCTTCCTCAAAGAAAGGACAGTTCCGATGGTGTTTAGTTGCTGTATGACTCATTAATACATATGAATAATCAGCTAAAAACAATAGTTTTGTCCACTTTTTTGCTATTAGAAACAAAAACTTCCAACAGAATTATTTAGCATTAAATGAACATGATGAATAAATACGGGCGTATTTTTTTTTTTGTGGCCGGGGTTTGCATGTCTGACCGGAATGTATGTTTCGTCGATCTGATATGTTGAATACTTTTTTCAAGACCAGACTGCAACCTGCCTGCTTGGTGTGGACTTTCTGTCTCCATTTGTCGACCGTCATTCATAAATTCGTTGTCATAAGACTCATTCGTAGCCTTTGGTTGATTTGGAACCCTTCACTTCCCTTAAATTTATTGGGTGAAACAAATCAACCAAACATTGGAATAAAAATTGCTTGATTGCCTTTTTATATCGTGTCGGTCGTAATGTAAATTCCACCGAATAGCCAGGCGTATATCTTGTTTACAACAAGAAAGCTGGGAGGTTATGATAACTTAACTTACAGCATGTACAAACCGGCGAAAATTCTACTTGTCTATGTTTTACTGAGAAGTCCCACATTAAATTTATCAGTATATAGCTTTGGATCCATGCTATCATCTTATGAAAGACAATTAATAGGGAGAATACAGGATCGAAAATGTCCAACCCTTACGCTTTACAGCAGCTACAAAATAAACATGCCCAACGACGGGAACAGTTTAAAAATTGCATGATACACTTATTTTATGTTTTTAAGCCCCAAAAAGGTCCCAAAATGTCTGTTCTCGCTCCGCTCGCCGATCTTTAAAAACTTCGCTCCCCTTTCCAAAATCCTGGATCCGCCCCTGGTTCTATTTTTCACAACATGTGTACATCTATATATATATAGTAACAATTAATCAAGAGAATATATCAAACTGATATACAATTCAATTACGGACTCAGTCCGCATATACACATAACCCATTAATGGATAAAATGATAAATGTGAGATAACTTTCATAAAAGTATGCCAACTTGACCAAACGACTTGTCAATATCAAACTGATATATAAAATCCCCCTGAACAAAATAAATACATCCCGTTTGTTTTCAATGGTAAAGTCGTTTTGGTCATTTAGAATAAGTAAAAAATTAAAAAAATGCCATAACAATTTGCCTTTTTGAGTCCTCAATCAATTATTCAATATATATATCAAATCTTTGCATATTATACTAATAAAATCACTATCTTCTGCATATTCCACTATAAAATTGGCTATATATCTAGCAAACTTTAATAAATGGAATTATATTAAAGCAACACACTAGCCAGAAACGCTGCTTCAACAATGATACAACCATAAAAATCGTTACAAATGAAAACACTATAAATGCTTATTAAAACGCAGTACTTTTTTCTCTTTATTGCCTAAATGCCTAAATACAAAGTTTGCTATTTATGAAACTTCAAAAAATGAAAGCAATCTCTAAGATATAATTTCATATTCAACAAAATGAATTACTAAAATTCAAAACTTTTACTACTAAATTAACCTATCTTCACTCAGAGACTGACAACATATATACAATGAAGAATAAAACTTCAACAAAAATACAAGAACAGTATATTTGAAATCTTTTGAAAAACTGCTATCATAGCAATACTACGGTGGCAGAATGCGTACTACGGTGGCAGAATGCGGCCATGAAAGAAAAACAAATTATGTTGTTCCCTCAAGATACTATATCGTTCCCTCAAGATACTATGTCGTTCCCACAAGATAGTTATCTCGTTCCCTCCAGATGCTATGTCGTTCCCTCAAGATAATATATAAAAAAGAAGATGTGGTATGATTGCCAATGAGACAACTATCCACAAAAGACCAAAATGACACAGACATTAACAACTATAGGTCATCGTACGGCCTTCAACAACTAGCAAAGCCCATACCCCATAGTCAGCTATAATAAGCCCCGATAAGACAATGTAAAACAATTCAAACGAGAAAACTAACGGCCTTATTTATGTAAAAAAATGAACGAAAAACAAATATGTAACACATAAACAAACGACAACCACTGAATTACAGACTCCTGACTTGGGACAGGCACATACATAAATAACGTGGCGGGGTTAAACATGTTAGCGGGATCCCAACCCTCAAGATACTATGTCGTTCCCACAAGATAGTTATGTCGTTCCCTCAAGATACTATGTCGTTCCCACAAGATAGTTATCTAGTTCCATCAAGCTGTTATGTTGTTCCTTCAAGATGATATGTCGTTCCCTCAATATACTATGTCGTTCCCTCAAGATGTTATGTTGTTCCCTCAATATGCTATGTCGTTCCCACAAGATACTATGTTGTTACCTCAAGATAGTTATCTCTCTTGGGGGAACTATATATCATCTTGAAGGAACGATATATCATCTTGAGGGAACGAGATAACTATCTTAAGGAAACGACATAACTATCTTGAGGGAACGACATAGCATCTTGAGGGAACGAGATAACTATCTTGTGGGAACGTCATAGCATCTTGAGGGAACGACATAGTATCTTGAGGGAACAACATATTTTGTTTTTCATTCATGGCCGTATTCTGCCACCGTACAATACTGAAGCAAATATTCTCTCGATATTTTATTAGTAAAACAAATCAATTCAAAACACTTATCCGCTTAACTGACACCCATTACATTGTCAATTAATTACTTTCTTTTTCTTACAAATTTATTACTTTTTATTTAAACACATTTTATGACTTTTAGACAAATTTTATAAAACCAGTCACATTGCTCTTTTAAAGAATTCAGTCCTTCAAATATTTCTAAAAACTTAGCAACATGAAACCCAATAAAACCTGGGATGATCGCAGGTGTTGCGAAAGGGAAGTAGAATCTGCATTTTGCCACAGAGGATTTTTCAAATATGAAAGTAATTGTGCATTAAAATTGCAAATGAGACAACTGTCCACCAACTGACACAGAAATTAACAACTATGTGTCACAATACGCGTACGGTCGAATGTTAACAAACACTTTTTTTCATACGCTTTTTGATACAATTTTATAAAAAAAAAAATGAGACGAAAGACAAATGATTTTTATTTGAATTCTTGATAGATATCTGTAAACAGTTTCAGAAAAGGTATTCTTAAGGGGATTAAAATTCTACATCTTTTTTTGGCCAAATTTTGGGAAAATATGTGACACCTTTACCCACTTGCAATATTAATAGTAAAAAATGCAGGTTGTTGACATGGATACACCAAAAAGAAATATCTTAAACCATTCAACAACTTGGTATCAGATCTATGGAAATTACTAGTGTGTCAACGGTTAACCGGTTAACCGTTCGAACGACCGAATACCGAATACCAAAATCGCTAACCGGTTAACCGGACTTTTTTTTCAATTTTGGTAGATTTGATATACATTTGTATTGAAATCATTAAATAGTTATGTTTTATTGTCGTGGTAATTAATTAGACAGATCATAATGATTATCAATTGTCCAGTTTATTGATTGCTATAATAAAATGATTGTTAATCCTAAAAACATAAAATTAATAAGAACTTGTCTCTCAGAGCTCGGGCAGGATCTTAAAGAAACATAATTAGTATACATGTTTTTAACAGTAACTTAAAATCAGTAATGCAATTAAATGTTGAGATTTACTTCATTGGTTCGTTTTTTATCTAATTTTATGTAGACCTACATCTAAATGTGCAACCTCCGTCGTGCAATGCTTAGTCTTACTTTAAACGAAATGCTAAATCAAAAATTGTGAAATGCAAACCAATTTGAATGTACTCAATGTATACGCGATACGAGTAACATGTTTAAAGAAACAAGCAAAAAAAGCAAAGAAACAGGTCGTATGGTGACCTATAGTTGTTAATTTCTGTGTCGTTTTAGTCTCTGGTGGAGAATTCTCATTGACAATCTTACCACATCTTCTTTTTTATAATTAATCATTTCAAATTGAAACACTCCACATTATTTTAGGAGACATCAAGAGAAAAGGAAAGAATAATAGGTTTCAGACATATTCAATTCTGCGGGATCAAGAAGTTTTTTTTTTTATTTTTCAATCTGAAATTGGTACAGACGCTATAGTTGATACGGTGTATTTGATTATTAAGAGTCAAACTTCGCCAGGAATCCCCAAAGACAACCTTATAATGCCAAAGGACAATATTCAATTCTAAAAGCGTAAATTTATGATTTGGATGAAAGGTTGTCAAATTGACACTCATACCACATCGTATATCTATGTATAGGGTACTATTAATAAGGCTTTCAAACTCCAATTTAAACTATAACGGTTAACCGGTTAATCGGTCGAACGATTATCCCAGTAACCGGTTAGGCAAAAGTGTACGATTTGACAACACTAGAAAATACTGATTACATATACATACATAAGCACGTATATGACACTAAAAGTAGGCTTAATTTGTAAGAAAGCAAGGGAAAGGGGATGGTAATATTTATGCATATTGCTATCTAACATCAGTACTAATCTAGTGACAAATCTCATTTTGAAGGAAAAAAAAGCAGTAACTCCCATAACAAATCAGCGTCCTACTTTACTTTCAGGAAATTTTTATAACCATTGAGATCCTTTTTTTTCCTCCTGCAAGTCCTTCATTCTTTTGATTTTGCAATTTGATTAGGGACTTTCCGATTAACTTTTCCTTGGAGTTCAGTATTTTTGTGATTACTATTAATACTGCCCACACAGTGGTCGCCTTTTTAGCCACTATATTATCTAGATTTTTTTGCACCCTTTGCTGTCTTCCCCTTTTTGTTTGTTTTCCACGATCTCTTCAAGCTCCGTCACAGCTATTAATCTGTCTATCTAAGCTTTAACCACCTTGCCAAACAATCCAACTGCTTTATTTCAATGTAGATATTTTAAATGTATAATTTTACTCAGACCTTCTGTTAACTGCTGAATCTAACCAAACAAACGGGGAACGTGTCTATTGGATCGACACAGATAATGCCCCAACTTGCATTTAACATTATAAAGAGTCATTACTCAAGAACGGTAAAAGTGACAATACCCAAATTCGCACTTGATCTGTGTTTTATGGTATTGCGTTTCATAAAATTTGGTGGAGGCAAAATAAAATTAGAGAACGGAAACTAATTGTTGGGACGTACGTATACGTACTTACGGATGGACAAGGGTCATTTAATGCCTCCTCCGCTGCAGCGGGTTATCTTAAAAAAACTAGAGGCTCTAAAGAGCCTGTGTCGCTCACCTTGGTCTATGTGAATATTAAACAAAGGAAACACATGGATTCATGACAAAATTGTGTTTTGGTGATTGTGATGTGTATGTACATCTTACTTTACTAAACAGTCTTGCTGCTTACAATTATCTCTTTCTATAATGAACTTGGCCCAGTAGTTTTAGTAGAAAATGTTAATAAAATTTACAAATTTTATGAAAATTGTTAGAAATTTACTATAAAGGACAATAACTCATTAGGAGGTCAATTGGCCATTTCGGTCATGTTGACTTATTTGTAAATCTTACTTTGCTGAACATTATTGCTGTTTACAGTTTATCTCTATCTTTATAATATTCAAGATAACCAAAAACTGCAAAACTTCCTTAAAATTATAGATTCAGGGGCAGCAACAAAACAACGGGTTGTCCGATTCATCTGAAAATTTAAGGGCAGATAGATCTTGACCTGATAAACAATTTTACCTCCATGTCAGATTTGCTCTAAATGCTTTGGTTTTTGAGTTATAAGCCAAAAGCTGCATTTTACCCTTATGTTCTATTTTTAGCCGTGGCAGCCATCTTGATTTGATGGCCGAGTCACCGGACACATTTTTAAACTAAATACCCCAAAGATGATTGTGGCCAAGTTTGGATTAATTTGGCCCAGTAGTTTCAGAGGAGAATATTTTTGTAAAAGATAACTAAGATTTACGGAAAATGGTTAAACATTGACTATAAAGGCAATAACTCCTAAAGAGGTCAACTGACCATTTGGGTCACTTGACTTATTTGTAAATCTTACTTTGCTGAACATTATTGCTGTTTATAGTTTATCTCTATCTATAATAATATTCAAGATAATAACCAAAAACAGCAAAATTTCCTTGAAATTACCAATTCAGGAGCAGCAACCAAACAACGGGTTGTCCGATTCATCGGAAAATTTTAGGGCAGATAGATCTTGACCTGATAAACAAATTTACCACCATGTCAGATTTGCTCTAAATGCTTTGGTTTTTGAGTTATAAGCCAAAAACTGCATTTTACCCCTATGTTCTATTTTTAGCCATGGCGGCCATCTTGGTCAGTTGGCCGGGTCACCGGACACATTTTTTAAACTAGATACCCCAATAATGATTGTGGCCAAGTTTGGTTCAATTTGGCCCAGTAGTTTCAGAGGAGAAAATTTTTGTAAAAGTTAACGACGACGGACGACGGACGCAAAGTGATGGGAAAAGCTCACTTGGCCCTTCGGACCAGGTGAGCTAAAAATCAGATGTTTTAAACTGAAATTGTACATACCTGTCCAATGCCCGACTATCCTTATTGTTGATTTGGTCCAGCTAGTCGAGTAAAGATCGTGTAGAGATCGTCAATTGGTCGGAATTATCGAATATGTATTCAATTATTGGTCGGGTTTGAGTCGTGATTGAGTCGTTAATGGTCGGTTTACGGTCATGTACAGTCGGACAGCAGTCGGGTAGAAGTCGTAAACAGGCCCGATCATGAATTTGGTCACGCTTGGTCGTGGACATTTTGACAATCGGAATCATCGAGTTGATCTGATCGGCAATGTGAACCTAGCTTTACCTATAACTAATATAAATAATCATATAATTGAAGAAGAATTTTAAGTTTTCGTATCATCAGATCTTTCACGATGTTCGAAAAACGGTCTTCAAAAACCGGTATTCTGATTGGCCAACTGTACATCACGTGTTATTCCTTAAGCAACTGCATGTCACAATAAAACTTATCCTTCATGATAACACGAGGTCCCGCAATAAAGTGCACAAGTGAATTGAATAAAAAAATAATAACATTCGTGTTTGCATGATCCTAGCTAAAAATGTAATTATAAGTATGGGAAGCTTCTTTTTGTAACTTCTTAGGGTTATAAAAGCGTTAAACATGCGCACATTTTCAGAATGAAGCGCTTCTTAAATATCATGATAAATTGATATGTGACCAGTAAAGGTACACAAATCGTGGATTTTTTTTAATAAAAAAAAATGTGTGGACTATAAAAAAAAATGTGTGGACTTGAACGGTGTTTTTTGTTGACTTACGCAGACCTTATCATTGTGGACTTTAACGGTGCACCAAAGGTGTCATCCAATATAAAAAAAATCTACAATATTAGACGGCAGATTAAATTTTCATTAAATGACTCTTCTACAAAATATCCTTAGAACAGTTCTCCTGACAGTTATTTACTGATTTAAAGAGAGGTTAGAAGTGATCTCTACTGTATACTACTAAAGCATATTTCATTCGTTCACAATAAAACATGTCACCAGAATGTTTTGGGATGTTTCAGAAAAAAATATATTTAGTGTTTGTGTTTCTCGGATAACAATATAATGATAGGTTCCCGGCTATATCCATACGACTTCAGGGACTCTTCTAAAGATATTTTGTAGAAGAATAATGAAATGAAAATTAAATCTGCCGTCGAATATTGTAAAAACAAATTTCGATATTGGATGACATTAATGAAGTTTACGATATGATTATTAGAAAATTAAGACACGTCATAGGCGGATCCATGGGGGCATGGGGGTCGCCTCCACCCTTTTTCGTTGGAAAAGTTTGGCTGATTAAATAGGGAATCACTGACGGATGACTGGAGCGGGCCCACCTTATGCCAGTCAGCGCCCCCCTTTATGAAAAGTTCTGGATCCGCCAGTGCTCGTCAGTTCCAACTCTTAAAGGAGTCTATTGTCAGATATGTTAATTAACCCAAAGGTTGCATAAGATTCAAACGTATTCAACAGACTTTTAAAAATTAGGGGTAGGAATGTTAGACTCTTTAGACCTTAACTCGGACCTTTGGTGAAAACAAACCATTAGTTGTGCATGTCCCACCTGGGCCTTTTGGTCCATTAGACATTTGACCATTGCCTATAAAATGCACCTAGTAAGTAATAAAGTATTGACGAAGGGAAATTTTGACACTCTTTAAACTGTTTGGGGTAGGCATGTTAGACCATTAGACCCAAGTTCGGACCTTTTGAATAAAATATAAATCTTTGGAGCTATGGTGAAGACAAACCATGAATTGTCCCACCTTGGCCTTTAGGCCCATTGAACCTTAGACCATTACCTATCATTTGTACCTAGTGGGTAAATATGATTTACCAAAGGGAATGTTTGTCAGGTTTTTTAAAAATTAAAGGTAGGCATGTTAGACCCTACAGACATAAATTTGGACTTATGGTGAGGACAAAACATGAGTTGTTTCACCTGGGCCTTATGACCATTGGAACTGTGCTCTTTTTTTTTTTTTTGCATTTGGTGTAATTATACAATAAGTGTAAAAACAAAGTCAATTGGTCGGAAAAAATCGCTGTGTTCGTGACATTTTTTCTTTCTGCTTTCCTAACTCAATTTTGCTTAAGCAGCCTGGACCATTTGGTTTTTTAAGTATAATCTTAAACAATACAATAATTTTGTCGATTTTTGTCACGTATATGATATGTAGATGATGGTGAACCTTAAAGAAACTCTGTTAGTCCTAAGTTTTATTTTTTTTATTGCAAATTTCCGATGGTCAAAAACCTTTGGATCACAACTTTTCAAAAACCTGAATCGTAGATTACAAGGCCATTGCGTTTCTGATAAAAATGAGAATGGAAATTGGGAATGTGTGAAAGAGAAAACAACTCGACCAGAGAACAGACAATAGCAGAAGGTCACCTAAAGGTCTTCAACGCAGAGAGAGAAATTCCCGCGCCGGAGGCGTCCTTCAGAGTGTTTATGACTAAATATGTTGGTTATGTAGTGATTGATACTTGAGTCTTAGAAAACAAGATTTATTTCAGTCTTTGTGTAATGCTTTGGACAAAATTTCAGTAATTGTACATATTCTTATTTCGATGCTTTGTGTCTATAGCTATTGGCTTACAATAATGTTAATGTGGTTGTCTTTGCTGGTTTCGTACCGATCTTTTAAGTTAATCTATTTTCGATTGATTTTACAGTTTGTTCTTATGTTGTACTGTTACACCACTGTCCAAGTTCGAGGATGGGTCGAACGCTCACAAACATGTTTAACTCTATTTGCATGCATAATTTGTATGTGTCTGTCCCAAGTTAGAAGCATATAGTTTGTGGTTGTCGATGGTTCATGTCTGTCGACTTATTTTTGATTTTTTGTAAAAAGAAATATAGCCGACCATACGGTATGGGTTTTGTCATTATTGAAGGCCGTACGGTTGCCTTTAATTGTTATATCCATAGTCTAGATGAAAGCCATAAAATGCCGGGAAGCTCGCCATATCTTATATGGCTTATGGTTTGTTTTAAAGTTTTTTCATGTTGAAGGTAATAGGTATAGTAAGATCTAAGTAGGATTCACTGTCTAATATCTCGTTCACACGTACAAAAAGATGTACATGTAATTGAATTCGACTGGGTTTATCCCCCCACACCTTTATATCGCTAAAAAAGGGGAAAGCATAAATTGAAAACAGCACTCGATCTAAAAGTACAAATGCAATTGAGCTGAACATTTACTTGGCCTCACAGGCACTCGTGTTAGAAAACATTAAGGTATCAGTTATATTTTTTTCTGAAGAAGTGTTCGTGCTTGATCTTTTTTTAAGCAATACAACATTGTGCACAGTTTTTAAACAAATCAATTGATCTGTGTTTGATTCAAAAGGAAAAATTCTTGCTACGCTCAATACAAGGGAACGTTTTTGGCCATTTACCCAGTTAAACAACAGGATCCAAAGTTTTTCGCGAATGGCCGAGAAGTCGATTTTGCTATTCTCTCAAGCACCGCTTGCTTGGATGCATTTATTCTTCTCGAGTGATTTTGCGACTAAGGCAGCAACCATTTGATTTTTTTGGGAAGGGGTGGGGGGGGGGGGGGGGGGGGGGGGGGGGAGGGGGGTGTGTAAAGGGTATGAATTTTTTTTTTGGGAGAAAAGACAAAAGCAATTTTTCTTTCAATTTTAGCATATGCTGAGGCTGAAACAAACATTTTTTTCTCATCTTAAAAAACATTTTTTTTTCTTCCAAAAGCTGGAATCAAACTTATCAAAAAGATCCATAGATCCTTCTCCCCCCTCCCGCCAGAAAATCAAATGGTAGCATAAGCTAAATTCATTTAAAATCATTTTAGCATATGCTAAATTATAATATAGCATATGCTAAAATGATTTAAGCATATGCTAAATTCGATGTTTATGACCCTAATTCCGCGTCATAGTTTTAGTTATCGTGGCAGCATTATATTTTGTGTAACATTTAAGAATATTGTGTTACATTGAATAAGTTAAACGAAATTAACAGTCCTTACATTATTAAGCATCAAAACTTTCAAAGCTACTGTAAATTGATTTTCAATTCGTCATTTTAGTATAAACCAGAGTGCTTTTATCTAAGGTTTTTACTTCTTGATTTTAAAGTATGTGAATATAGTGTACAACTGGATGACGGAAAAGGTCTATAATGATAAATGAAAAATAACATGACTTGGATGGAGAGTTGTCTCATTTGCACTCATAACACATCTTCTTATATC